>NC_143415.1:11551363-11854393 GCF_059467195.1 Physcomitrium patens | reverse complement strand
ATTTGAAGAGAAACTAAAGCTATATATATATATATATATATATATAGTTTCTTCTTTTACTCTCTTCATGTATTTTTCTTGTGCTTTTTCTTTCTCCACTTCCGTCGTCTACTGTTTTATGTCTGCAGGTATTTACGCACTTCTCGTTGTTGTAAATGAAAAGGGTAAAGCCGAGGGAGTTGACGCTGCCTCGACGCAGGAACGCAATGTAATGGTCGCTCTTCTCGCGCAAGTGGCTGTCGCAGCGGAGCTTCTCACAATCGGGGCCTTAAACTTGTGCAGTCACTGCGACGACAACTGCAACAACAACTACTATAACTACAACATCAACGCCGGAAGGATACGATTTGCAGGTGTGGACATTCCGGGTTGAGCGACATGGCGGATGGGAGAGAGCAAGCCGCGCCTACTAGTTCCGCGGCCGCTGGTGCAGGGGATTCGGCTCCGCTTCACAGCGATGCTCAGCTCGTGGATTTCCTGTCGTCCTTGTTGGATTATACCCCTACGGTTATACTCTGCACTCTCGCATCGCGGGTTACTTCTATGATTTATCATTTTTTAGAGTTCTCGCGACCGCGCAGGATATTTTGTGGTTCTTTTCCGTGTCTCTCGTCGAGAGTTTTCAACGGACTTAGTTTGCATGTTCAAATAATGCATGAGGTTTGATTTTCTATACCAGTGCTTATGAAGATTATTGATGGGTTAGTTACTGACGGTGTATTGATGTGTTTGCCTTGGGGCTATTTTTCCCGAGCTTAGGGTTTTTAAAGATCTGAATTGTGACTTAGTTTTTATCTGTTTCATGTATTTGTGTTCTCAGATTCCGGATGAGCTTGCTGAGCACTATTTGAGCCGCAGCGGATTTCAATGCCCCGATATACGTGTGTAAGTTCCTGTCCATGTTGTGCACCTGTTCCCTAGATCTCTTCCGTCCAGAATTTGATGATCGAAATTTTTTCGTTCATGGTATCGGACAGCGCTTCCAGGAGTTTCAGCGATTGTAGAACTGTTATTGTAACCTTAGGGCTTTATATCATTACTTGGATTTGGAGTAGCTTTTGTTTTTGAGTTGTTTAGCTGAATTGCCGAATTGAGTATGTCGAGGGATGTTGCAGGACAAGACTTGTGTCCATTGCTGCTCAGAAATTTGTTGGAGAAATTGCCAGTGACGCCCTGCAGTAAGTGCTTCAATTCTCATTTCTAGCAATTGAAATTTTTAGTTGTAGTGATGCATGCATCATGTATAGTAAAAGTCTCTAGTTCGAAATTTACAAGGAAGATTAGTGAATTTCTTTTGTGAAAATCGTTCAGCTCGGTGAGCAGAAGTGACTTTTACAGGATTTAGATTCCTTCACAGCTGTTGATATCATGGTGCTACTGTATGCTTTATTTTCCAACAGGTATTGCAAGATTCGGCAGACAGCCGCAGCTAAGGACAAGAAAGGTCATGTGCAAGCAAAGGTGTGATTATGTAGCTTTACACAAATTATAATTTGTTTATTATGTTTCTGTTCCACAAAGCATGGTTACCGAATCTACTTGTTTTCCAATGGTTTTGACTCTGATGAGTACGCTGTTTGATGGACAGGAAAAGCGGTTGGTCTTGAATACTGAAGATTTATCTCAAGCCTTACGTGAGGTTTTCAACTCAACTTATAGTATTATATCTTAAGTACTGGCTTGGCAAGCAATCTACCTTAGTATTGTAAAATTGTGTGTTAGTAATACTGCTTCATTATAGTCATTTTTTGTTTTGTTTTTTTGGTCTCCTCTCCTTCTCCTCTTGATGCGCATGCTTGGTTTCAGTCGGACAGCTCTGAGGATTCATATGCTTCTCTTTCTCGGAAAACTCTCCTGACGTCATTGTTCCTTGGTTATCCTATCCAGGATAGGTGGCTGGTTGTCAAAATCCTTGCTTTTTTTACTGTTCTTTGAGTAACATTCATACTTCTCTCGTGAGGAGTTGATGTTTTGAATGACATTTAAATTAAAAGTAGTCTCATTTTTCTTTGGTGCAAGTGCATTGATTTTACTTGGATGGTTGTGGGATTCGTGCAGTATGGAGTTAACTTGCAGCGGCAGGAGTATTTTGCAGATTCAATCGCCGCGGGAACTGCCAAGGAAAAGATTGGGGATTGATGTTGTAGGGTGATGCGATGCCCTGCAAACTGTACCATAAAAGAGGACCGCAGCTACCAACATCACATGCGGTAAAAGGAAGTAGATGATGTGTCAAGAGGTGTTTCGTATGAGGTCCCCACTCGTTTGTGGAGATTATTTAGCTGAATATATCGTAAAGTCACGAAGTCAACCTTTGTTGTGAAAACATCTTTCCTGCATACATCTTCAATTTGAAACACACGACAAATGATAATCTACGTATTTTGAGTTGAATCGCTATTGTTGGTTGGTATTTGCTAGTAGTCTAATGCAGATTGTATGAAGAGTTCAGTGAACTTCAAGCTGTGCTGAATGAATATGTAATTGGGAAAGATGTTTGTTTATGTGTTTGAGGACAACAATTACAAAGGTTTGCTTGCACTATATTGTAAGTCTTCACAGAATCCAAGTGCTAGACTACGACGGCGAGCAGTATTAAGGAAAAGTACATTGTTTAATAATACAAGTACAATGTATTATTTACACACGACTCCTGTTTCTACATGTGGAAATCTGAGTCCAGAATACTAAATATTACAATACGTACATTGATGGGAAAAGAACCAGCCCGTTGAAAAGCTGAGGTTACAACTACGATATTGTAGTAATGCTGATGCTGAGAAGAGATTTCTAAGCTCAATTATGACTAAATGTTCTCTTCGGGTAATGGTCCCATGAGCAACGAGCTCCTACTCACAGCGTTTAGCTTGGTTCTTTCAGTGCAGAACAATATCTTCTAAGTTTACGTATCATTAATTCAAGACTGACAGGCATATTACACAGACTACACTACATATGGTATCATTGATCAAAGAATTATGGTACTACGGAATGGCAAAGACTTGGTTAGCACTGGGCTGGTCTATCGTACGATGGTGGCAGGCTCGGGCATCTTTCATTCATGTTTGCATATGGCTCTATCGTGTTATAACCTGGCAATTCCATGTCATACTCACCAAGGATTTGACAGTAAGTTCGAGATGTGTTGCTTGTGCCGCACCAGGCGGGTAATCGTGACTTGTCGTCCTCGTAAAACTTAAGCATATATGCATCTCTTACCTGCACAAGGAAAGAAACATATGAAACTACGTACATTACTCCTCAGATCTGACCTTGGATAATGACTAATAACTGTGAACGACTTGAAGACAATTTTAGAGCGACCTGAGGAGTACAATTAAATACAAATTTCGAAAACATGGAGCTGCAACAAGGGAGGCAAGGAGAGGCATGGTAGTTCTTTAAGCTTACAGTAAACTCGGTAACTTGAACGGAATCTGCAACTGAACCAAACAGACCAGCTTGCTTGTATATTTCAAGAACAAAAGCCACGCATGAAGTTGAATATCCATCGCTATATTTCCAATTATCTTTCTCTGGTATTGCTAAGAGCTCCTCAAAAGGAATGCCTTGCCTCTCAGTCTCAACCATTACGCCTGGCAAGTCCAAACCCTGAAAAATATACGCATCCATGCCAGGAACACAGAAATACAGAAGATTAAACATAGATTGTATCTTTTCGCTTCAAGTAAGGAAGTGAACACAAGATCAAAGAAACTGGACAGTTCACTTTCACGATACTGAAACAGGACCGAAACAAATATGCAAACCTATGCTTAAAGAGAAGCCTATTATGTAGGCATGAAATCAGTAAATGGGCATACTATTGGTACACTGAGAGCATCGCCTAATGAGACCAACACTCATTCCCTTCAGCTTGATTCAAGAAATACGCATCACAATATAAGACACTGAGGGCATTGAGATAATAGAATCACCTTAGTACCCAAGCGCTTGTTAAGAGCTTCATTCCACATATTCGATGCATAATCGGGTTGAAGTCGAGTCCACACTGTAATCGCTGATGCTACCTATTGACACAATGACGAGGGTGATTTAAAAAAAAAAAAATCTGAGATATCAGCGATGACGGTGCAGGAGCTCGTTTGAGGAGTTGCAACTGTGCAATTATCAAAGGTTCACGTAAGGGTTCTGTGGGCACTTTAAAAGTCTATTATGTTAATGGATTGTGGTCCTCAAAACGATGACATAAATCCAATCCTTATCCATGTCAACTCATATAGATCTCAAAGTTGTAGAACGCTACTTCTAAATTATTTTAGAAATTGAAATGCACAATGCCTAGAAAACACAGGCGCAGACCAGGTTGCAATCAAGTGGCGCAGGATAATTCGCATTGGGCGTATCAATCCAGCTGAAAATCATATTATGATAGCCGTAGGGTTTTCCATTCATATGAAGAGCATAATCCCAAGCACGAGTATTATTAAACTTTGCTCGCATGTCGGCATGCAATGGTAAAAGTGCCACATGTGCATTTGCAGGGTCCTTAACTTGCGCAACCCACCATTCATCCCATGGTAAAACTACAATCACTTCTTCCCCCTGAAAAGTACATAAAAAAATTAGAGATCAATTGCGACTATATGAAACCAATGCAGATACTGCGAATTTCCTACAAATTTGCTGCTCACCTTTTCATTCTCATGGCCAGATTCACCAACCCATAACTTGCCATCGTCATCACGCAAGCAAACAGCTGTGTGACCAGAGTACGACCCCGATACCCATTTCTCCAGCGTCTCAAATCCACCCCAGCGTCCTCGAATTTTCGACAAAGCCAGAAAGTCACCAGATTGGATGTCGTCGGTAGTAACATTGGTAACCCAAGGGTCACTTCTCTTGATGAATTGAGCTCCCATGTGCTTTTTGAGAAACGCAATGTTCGCGTTCTCACCCCACTCTGAGTTGAAGAATATTGGCAATGCATCGTACAAGGCAACCAGCGTTCCCAGCATACCAGCTGGCATCAAGAACACTGAAATTCCGTTCTTTTTTATCTGAAGAAACATGAAATAGTGCAACGCTCAGCAGACAAGACTAAAGCGAATAAGAATCACAAGTATTCCAAACCTAACAAGCTATGAATAAAGCTTTTTTTCAGAAACAAGTTCAAACCATGTTTCCTTCTTGTGATTGAGCATGGAACCTGAATACACTAAGATAGAGTACAGGCATATGAGGTTTTTACATATTCAAGTTCCCCTTCCTCCAACTCTTTGATGCTTAATGTGTGGTTCCGAGCGAGAAAGTAGTAATCCCATGTCACTCGATAAGGAGTAGCAAACACGTAGAGATCAAGACAAGTGTAACTGTGGGCCTTGCTAGTCTGCAATCACATCATACTGCTGTTAGCGTTCCATTCGATACCTTTGCCCAGCTTCTGTGCAGATTGTGTATCCAAGTCTGCTCAATTGGCTCAGTCAATAAAGTCTACGTAATAAGCTGCAAATAGAAAGATAGTATTTCTCCCTTCTCTCGCTCGATATCGGTACTCAATTCAATGACGTACGTGTATTGCAACTCAGATATCCCAGCTCGGCACAGGAATCAAGATCAATCGTTTTGATCACACGACTGAAGAGTTCAAAATAGCCCAAACAACATTGGAATTAAATCTCACGCTAATTTTTGGGGATTCTGTTTTCATGAACGAAGACATCGATAGAAATTCACCTTTATGTGAAGAACCAAGCCCTCTCGTTTACCCTCCCCACTGGCCTCGACATACTCAAGATGCGCTTCATTCTGATAGAAACAAGCACCCTTCCACATGACATTTACGTTTTCTGACGCCACTCCACCCACGAACCGCGGCAACAAATCCACCGCGCTGCGTGTCTTCTTCAGGATCGGCCATGCAACGGAGTGTGGCAGAACAGGCAACACATCCTCATACACAATCCCCTGATTCCACCAAATCGTAACCCAAACCAGAACCATTAACAAACCCAATCCCAGAGCACCCCCGATTCGTTCCCGCAATCGCCTCATCTTCATCCCCCGACCTTGCCACAGTTTCCGACAACTCAACCAGTATTTACAACCTCCAACATCCACCTAATCTACTACAAAAACCCTGAGGAGATAGCTCTAGACAAAAAAGCAACAACCTTCCCAATTTCACAAGAAATGGACAACCATCGTGGACACTTCAACGACAGCATCGCCACGCGCAGCAAATCCAAGCGAGAGCAATGAAGCAAGGTACACGGGAGCTGTAGAGGGGCCCCAGGGACCATCAACTCCCAATCAAGCTTCTGGGTTCTGTGAAAATTAATTCCTTGCGATGGCCCACTCGCAATTCAGCGTCTGTCCGAATGTCTGGGTGTCCATCTACGGTGGCGTCGATGCGAGGTTCGGCGAGTATATTCTCACAATGGGGAATTCGGTAGATCCTCGCCACACATTCCTTTGGATGAATAAACACCACGCGATTTTGGATGAATGATTCTGCTCGTTATCTTTCTTTCTTTATAAAAAGTAGGTTTTACAGGTGAAGTCCGTGGAACTGCAGGTATTAGTCTTCTACAGATTCAGTCTCAAGAGAGGTTTTGTCTCCAGCTATTGTAGCCATCTTGCTTGCTGCGGTTTGCTGGGAGAGGCAAATATTGTGCAGACTAGTGTGTTTCTTTGGCCTGAGATTATTTATAGCCCATCATGGCATTACAATCGTTGGCACAGGCAGTCTTAACTTTAGGTTCGGAAGTGTGTGTAGTTTATGATTTGGGTGCAGAGAGTTGATTGCTGATCAATATTTAGAGCCATTTTTACCTCGTTGCACTAACGAACTTGACTCTAGATTGAGGTATTGTGCACAGAAAAATCTTGTCCAATATATATATATATATATATATAGTTTTTTCATATATGTATGTCGGGTCCATGTCAAATTCTGGTACAATATTTATTGGATGTAGACTTGTGCACACCAAGTTTGGTGTATACACTCATTGAATCTTCTCTATCTACCTTATAATGCAAACCTTTTCTATTGAGAGAAAAAAAAATGCTAAAAATATGAAATTTATACAAAGATTATTGTAAAAAAAAAAAAAAAAAAAAAACACAAAAAACACAAAAAACACAAAAAATAAACACAAAAACGAAACAAAAACAAACAACAGAAGCTTTAACATAAGACAACTGTAAAAGCAATAAAAAGGATGTTTATAAAAGATAGGATGGAAAGATGATTTATTTATATGGACATTCTTCCACATTACAATTAACTTGTAGTTATCTTTTCTTAGCATGTACAAACACCTTTTGTTGTTGCATGAAGTGCATGCATTAACTCTTTTTTCTTTTCCCACTTAAGTCCATGTGTACAGTGATTGCAATAACTTCTTCATTCTCTCTTAGTTAGTCTACTTAACTCTATAAAATCTTTAATTAAGATGCATCCATTAATAAAAGAGCTTGTTTAGTATTTAAAGGTTTAATCTCATAGTGATTTATACATGAGAATGTTAAATAGATCCAAGCATTTTCTAAATTTATCTACTCATCTTAATTATCACAAAACAAAAATAAAATAATCCCTAGATTCATTTTTCCATTATATGCAACTAATAAAAACCAACCACATTCATCATGATTGTCATATTCTTCATCATGAGTGCCTTGATTTAATAAAAGCATGGATCTATTTAACATTTTCTTTTATAAATTATATATTTTATTTTAGTATTATACTTAAAATAGAATACATATTTTTTTATTTCAAATTGATAAAAATATTTTAAATAATAATTTAAGTATATTTCTATATACTTAAATATACTTTATATTTCAGTTTATTTAAAATTTATGTATTAATTTATTTAAAAATATTATATAAATATAAACATAAATAATTATTTATTAATAAATATTTATTTATTAATAAATATTTATTTGTGGTGTACAAAAATATTTTTTTATAATTAAGATATAATTGATAAATTTGTGTTATCTTATTAATGCACATAAAAATATGTAGAATAGTTTTGAGGCTTATTATGGCAAATTAAGGATATTTTAAAATATATTTACAAGAAGCATACTGAAAAAAAAAAAAATTGATTAGCTTTTGTGGCATTCTACAAATTGCATTGTAACTAATTATATTGGTATGTAAGACAAAAAAATTAAACTTATAAAAAAGACAAGTTAGAGTCAATTTTTTAAAATAATGGTTGAAAAGTCTAGTTTTAAATTTCTTAAGACATTTATTTTTGACACATTAATTCTATTTCCTAATGTTTATATATTAAACATATCTTATTAATTTTAATATATATTTATCTAAAAATCAGATAATTTGAAAAAATAGTTGCATAGGTCTTTGGTCCAAAATAGATGATTTTAATTAAATCTGATTATATTTATTAAATTTATATTAAATTTTCTACAAACAACAATTGTAAAAAAATCATATTATATTACAATAAGCAAAACTAAGTTTTTATTAGTTATTATTAGTTTCTTGAAGCCAATAGATAAATTATTAACATTCTTAACTTGACAACTTTACATGTAATATATGTGAATTGGTAGCAAAATAAATATAAAATATTACTTAATAGCAAAATACAAAAATCTAATTCTATTAAAAAAATTAAAACCATCTTATACAAATGTATGCCATAATCATCACTTACAATTAGAATATACTTTGGAAATTTTATAAACAAAATATATGTAGTCTATTATTTGGATTTACTTATAATTTGTTGAATAAATGACTTGTTTTTATTAAGACTTGTTGCTTCAAAATTTTCTTATTTAAAAATTGAAATGTGTTAATTCATTTATAAACATGCATATAATTTCTATGTAGAAAATTAAAAATACTACATTTTTTTTTATCTCATTTTATGATCTACATTCACAAATACTATTAAAGATAGTTTTAATAATCTACATTATGTAGTACAAATTTAAAGCTTTTATGAGGTTTTATTGATCATTGGAAAAATGTTGTAGCTTCTATAGAGCTAGAAGTATAGCTATGGTGGCTGCATTAAAAAATTACAATGCTCTACTACATGAACCAATGCTTTTGCACTTTATAACATGAAGTTTCATCACTTGTATTAGTTGGACATTTTAGAAAGATTTGATTGGTGATATCAAAGAGAGGTTCAATTGAGCTTATTACATACACTTTAGACATGATTGTTAATAATCTTGAGTTTGTGAATGTTATTTTAGGTGATGGTCTAAGTCTTTTTTTTTTTTTTTTTTTTTTTACTATTGTTGTTGGTCATTCAATTGCTATAGATGCACTTACTAAAGTGGAAGTGAATAACCAACTATAAATATAGTTACCAAAGTTGTAAGAACTTTGATTCTAAGAATAATACATAGACCATGTATCATGGACAAGAACTTGATGAAAGTAAATAAATAAGTATAATAAAATAAAAATAAATAAATATGTATATTAAAAGGAAACTAGAATGGATATTGCCAAAAGACAAGGAAACTAGAGACTCTTGAATCTAGACTAGAAGCAAGAAAAGAGTTGACAAGAGTGAAGAGGGCTTCACTCTTACATCTATATATATTATCTAATTAGGAGCTACATAGCAATGTTCTATAGGACCTTTAATATGTGTTGACTTTGTAGGACACATGCCTTAGCTTACAAGATAAGTTTTTTATGGAAGCACCACATAGTTAGTTTGTTCTTCAAGCTTCCAACATGTATGCTACATGGTTAACTTGTTGACCATGTTTCTATCCTAAAAAGTCAATTATAGACACCTATAAATTCAAAGAAACATCTATGAAGCTTCTAAGAAGTTTCTATAGAAGATATTATAGAATTAACATACTTTTCCTTATTTTTACCTACTTCTATTTAATCATATAGATAATTATTGGTTTACATGTATATGTTCATGACATTATTCTCTCTTCTAGAGACAAGTTCCATAAGGAGTAATCATTATATGTTGAAGAAATTCAAGATGTGGCAAATTGTATTTGCCACATACTAAGATCTTTGTTTTCTTCGAAGATGGTTGATAGGGCCTCTTAACCATCGATAGTTTCTCATACAAGGGCGGGAAGACCACCTACTTATTTGATTGTTGTTGAGGCCTTCATAACTTCCTTCAAATAAAATATTTGCAACATTGTCAAGAGTTGTTTTTACTTCTAGTAAAATCATCAAACATCGAGAGTCCCTTCTAAGATCATGATACCAAATGCATTGTATCTTGCCATCTATTCAAGGAAGAATATGTTATTCTTGATGATCTTCATCTCGATTGAATTATCTTGAAGGTTGTGACAATTGTAATGTCTTCTCCAATAGGTTAGTAAATAAAGGCTTTTGAGTCAAATCCATTGGTTGTTGGTTCTCCATCTCCTTAGTATGACAAATACAAAGAAACTGCAACAAAAATAGAAAGTAAAATGTTATCTTGACTAGATCTTGTTTTTTTTATAAAAAAGATCTTTATTTTGGTTTTGATGGATGTCATTGATGAAAAGCCTCCACCTTCTTTATTGCATTTGCAAGATTCTTTGCTAGCTTTCATGTGCATTCATTAATATCATATCCATGCCAATGAACAAGATATTTCAACCTATTTCAACATTGCTTTAAATCTAAAACTACTTCCATTTCAATTTTTTTATTATTATCTACTTTTATAAGAAAAAGTGATACTTATTTTCTTCTTAGTATATTCACTAACTTGTGTGATTAAAAAAGAGACACGTGGAATATAAGATGGATCTTCATTGATTTCGGTAGGTGTAATCAATATGCAACTGGATTGATTTGTTCAAAAAAAAAAAAAAAAAATGTCCAAGCCTATAATAGTCCAACTTGTCACAAAGATGAGAAGTCTTGATGTTGCAATGAAGTAATCATACTTTGTCACTCATATTAAATTTTAGTTATTCTTTTCAATAGATATGTGTATTGATCTTTTGTTGCTCTTGAGCTTCCTTTAATTGCGCCTTTATTGTTGTATATAGCTCTGACAAACAATTTGCCAAATCTTCTCCTTCAGGATTGTCAACTATTAAAAAATCAAAAATATCAAGTCGTAGATGATAACTATAATTGGCAAAGAAAGATATTTGTTGTATAAAAGAATGCACCATATTATTATAAGCAAACTCTACCAATGGCAAAAGAATTTTTCAATCGTCTTGTTGATAATTGATCGTATACCTTAAATATTGCCTCAAAACTTGGTTTACATTCTCTGTCTATCTATCAGTTTGAGGATAAAAGGCCGAAGTTAGTCTTATGTCTATCTTTAAAATCTTAAAAAGATTTTTTTAAAATCTTAATGTAAATTAAGTCCTCCTATCTAATATAATATCCTTGGACAATCCATGATATTGATAGATATTATCAAAAAAAAGCTTGGCTATTTCTTTACTTGTGATAGATTTTGTACATGGTACAAAATGTGCCATCTTCTTAAAATGATCTACTATCACAAATATAGAATCATATCAATCTGAGACTCAAAGATTCGTAATAAAATCCATAGAAATAGAAGTCTATGGTTATTTTTGACAAGTAATGGCTGAAAAAGTCCATAAGAATAATAATGGGGAGTTTTTCATCTTGACCAAATATTACATGATTGAACAAAATATTTGAATACCTTCTACATTCACAACCATCAAAAATCTCTAGATATCAATTGTAAAGTCTTATTGTATCTAAAAAGTTTAGATGTTGGAAAATCATGGAGTGCTTGAAAAACACATAAATATGTTTTTCCTTCAAGAACATATAGACATCCTTTGAAATATAGTAGGTTGTTTTTGAATTTGAATTTGAAAGAATCATGAGACTTAAAAAAAAATATTGATATCATGAATAAAAAGATTAAAAGATAGATTTGATTGAACTTGTTTGACAAAGGTTGAATCAATTGTCAATGTTGATTTCATTATTCAAAGATGAAAATACTTGAGCTTTAAGAGAATTATTCTTTGTTATTTAAAAGATGCATCTCTTTCTTTTGATATAAGATAAGAATGTCTAGAAAGAGCATCTAATAAATCTTCTTATTTTTCAGGTGGATATGTGATCTTGAAATCAAATCTTGATAAAAACATGCTCCAATAGACTTGGTGACAATTTAAAATACTTGCTAACATGAACTATATGAGATTCTTATGGTATGTATATACAGTGACTAGATTGAAAGCACCTTTTAAATAATGATGCTATTTTAGAAAAAAAAATCCACAATTGTAAGAAGTTCTTTGTCGTAGATTTCATAATTAATCTAGGCTGCTGAAAATTTCTTATAATCAAAAGCTAATGAGTGAAGTTTATTATTTGTTCCCATTTGTGATAATACGACACTTAAAGCAAAGTCTCATGCCTTTGTTTCTATAAAGAATGCCTTAGAGAAGTCAATGCAATACAAGATTGGTGTAGGAACAAAGACTGACTATAAAACTTTAAATGTTGCTTCTGCTTCTTGATTCTATTGAAATTTGTCTTTACAAGTCAAACATGTAAGTAGAATTGTGTCACGGACATATATATTTACTTCAATACTTACTTATATGATTAAGTAGAAGTAGGTAAAATAGAATAATTTCATAAAGTCTTTTAGAGAAGCTTCCTAAAAGCTTCATAGACATGATTTTGACTTTAGATGTATTTGTAAGTTAGAAACTTGGTCAAAAAGCTAACCATGTATTGATAGCTTGTAGAACAAGTTACTTCCGTATAGTAGCTTGTAGAACAAGCCAACTACGTGGTGCATACATAGATGACTTGCCTTGCAAAATAAGACATGTGGCTAACAAAGTCAACACATGTTGGAGGTCCTATAGGACATCATCACATGGCTCTTAGTTAGATAGTATATATGGAGGCAAGAGTGAAGCCTTCTTCACTCTTGTCAATGCCTTTCTAGTCTTAGTCTTATTTTAAGACTTTCTAATCTTCTTGTTTTTGGCAATAGCCAATCTAAATAATATTACATCACCTTTTGAGTGACTTTTTAGTTCTCTTCAGTGATAGAAGAGTGTATTGAGCATTCCCTTTCTTCGAGATTCATGTCCTTCATAGTTTGATAAGAGTGCTAACATATTGTTTGTGTCTTATTCTAGAAGTGAATGGATTATCCCACTTCTATTATTGTATTTTGAAGATTATGGACTATCCACCTTTAAACAAAAAATCTTGTTTTCTAATACTCATCTTTTCTTTGAAGAGAGTGGATTACCCCTCTTTGTAGGATTTATTTTTAGAGGTTGCAGATTATCCTCTTCTAATTTAACTTTTGAATTCGTTTGAGTTATCTATAGAAGGAAAGATTATGGATGCTACTCTCAATAGAAGTGAGAATAGATTTACAACTATAGCAGATCTTCATGAGCTTGTCAATACTCTAAGAGTAGAAATTTCATGTATTGCTAACATGAATCATGGAAGTACTATGCCTACGCCTATAAAAGAAGTTCAAAGTCTGGAATAAGAAGTTGTGCAGTTGAAAGAAGCAAATAGATCAACGTCACAACCAAATCAAGGGAGTTTGCTTCTACAAGTATGTGAGGGACAAGGATTAGTATGCTTGAGAAGTTTGATGGAACAAGATCAAAATTTTGAGGATTTCTGCAACAAGTCAAGCTCTATTTAAGATTGTACCCTTTCCAATATCTTGATGGATTTATCCTAGTCAGATTTATAGGCATACTACTATTAGGAAGTGCTCTCTCTTGGTTTGTATCTTTAATGGAAAAAGATTCACGACTCCTTTACGATTTGAATTCATTTCTAGAAGTATTTACGGCCACATTTGGAGAAAGTGATAAAAAATGAGTAGTAGAGACCAAGCTTCTATCCTTACGACAAGGATCACGATCAGCCACTACATATGCTGCAGAATTCCAAATTCTTTCTTGCGTGAATGACAAAGCACTTATCAACCAATTTCGATATGGATTGAAGGATAGCGTCAAAGATTTATTATTAACAATGCCAAAAGTAAAATCTTTAGAATAATTTATTACTCAAGCCATTGCATGCGACAATCATTTATTTGAAAGGCATCAAGAACAAAGATTTCGTTGGAGAGGAACAAATCAAGTAATGGCGACAACTCTCAAGTTTTCTGAAATGTATTCATTAAAGTCGAAACGCAAATTGATATGATATGTTTTAAACTTCTCACAAAGCAGGAAAAGACTCAACGTTGCCAAGAGGGATTGTATTTATATTGTGGAGAAGCTAAGCATAATACTCAATATTGTTCAAAGAACCAACACAATTACAAAATGAGGAGCACAATTACCAAAGAAGATAGTATATCAAAAAATGAGTTTTTCCAGCTACAATAGAGACCGTGCGGTTGGAATCATGTGCAGCACCTAGTAAAGGTCCTATCCTCTCCTCAGATCCCTCACCTTGTTTTATAATAGAAGCATATTTAGGACCTAATAATTACAAAGTCTTTGCCTTGTTAGATTCAGGAGCCTCAGCATGTTATATAGACGAAGATTTTGCCAAAAATCAAAAAATACCTTTAATGAAGAAAGTTAAATCCGTACATGTAGAAGTCATAGATGGTCATTCGTTATCTTCTGAAAATATTATCCATGAAACTATTCCTTTAGATATAGCAATTAAAGATCATAACAGCATAGTAGTATTTAATGTAATGAAATCTCCCTCTAATCTGGTTATTTTAGGATCATAGCTAGAAAAATATAATCCTCAAATGGATTGGATTTCTTGTAACCTTAACTTTCATGATAGTATAATCTAAGTTCATATTGTCAAAGTAAAAGTATGTAAGTCCAATATGTCTAAACCTTTACTAGTAGGTGCAAAAGCTTTTATGTATGCTACAAAAGAAAGATCATCTTTTGTTATATATGCTATATCCATTTCTAATGGTGAAACAACATCAAGTGGTATTCCTAACCAATATCAAGAATTCCAAGAAGTTTTTAAAAAAAAGAATGCAGATATTCTTCTCGAGCATCGACCTTATGATTGTTCAATTTATCTGCAAGAAGGAGCTCAACTACCATTCGGACCAATCTATAGCTTATCGCAGAATGAATTAGCTGTATTAAAGGAATACATTGATGAGAATTTGACAAAGAATTTTATACGCCATTCTAAATCTCTAGCCGAGGCTCTTATCTTATTTGTGAAGAAGAAAGACGGATCTCTACGAATGTGTGTAGATTATCAAGGACTCAACAAGATCACCATCAAAAATAGGTATCCTTTGCATTTGATTTCAGGACTTCTTGATCAACTCAATCAAGCAAAGATCTATACCAAAATAGATCTACTAGAAATATACAACTTAGTTTGTATCAAAGAAGGATATGAATGGAAGACTACTTTTCGAACTAAATATGGACATATAATGTCATGCTTTTTGGATTCACAAATGCACCGGCTACTTTTCAACATCTTATGAATGATTTTTTTTGTCATTTTTTAGATGATTTTGTTGTTTGCTATTTAAACGGCATTCTAATCTACTCTAAGAACATAGAAGAACATGAGCTTCATGTTCGTCGGGTATTACAAAAACTTAGAGATGCAAGATTATATGCCAAATTGAAAAAGTGTATATTCTACACTACTCAACTTCACTTCTTAGGATACATCATTTCCAACAAAGGCCATATGATGGATTCCAAGAAGGTTCAAACTATCATAGATTAGAAGATTCCAAAAATAATATGAGATGTGCAATGCTTTTTGGGCTTTATTAATTATTATCGAATCTTCATCAAATTTTTTTGTCAAGTTACAACTCTACTTATACGTTTGACTTGTAAAGATAAACTTCAATGGAATAAAGAAACACAAGTATCATTTGATGCTTTAAAGAAGGAATTTATTTCTGCACCAATCTTATATTCCGTTGACTTCACCAAGGCATTTTTTATGGAAATAGATGCGTCAAATTTTGCTATAGGTGCCGTATTATCACAAATGGGAATGGATGACAAAATCCATTCAATAGCTTTTCATTTGAAGAAATTTTCAATAATCAAGATTAATTATGAGATCCATGACAAAGAGCTCCTTGCAATTGTGGATTCATTTCAAGAATGGCATCATTATCTAGAAGGCACCTCAAGTCCAGTTACTGTGTATATAGACCATAAGAACCTCGAGTACTTCATGTCAGTACGTATCTTGAATCATTGTCAAGCCTATTGGAGCATGTTTTTATTTAGATTCAATTTTAAGATCACTTATCGACTCAAAAAACAACAAGGTCTATCGAATGCTCTTTCTAGACGTTTTTATCTTGCATCAAAAGAAAGAGATGCATCTTTTGATCAAGAAAGATCAATGTTCTTGAAGCCCGAGCATTTTCATCTTCAAGCTATAAAATCAACATTGACTATTGATTCAATATTTGTGAAGCAAATTTAATCAAGCATGTCCTCTCATCCTCTTGTTCAGGATATCAAGGATACTTCTTCTAAGTCCCATGATACTTCCAAGTTTGAATTCAAGAATAATCTATTATATTTGGAAGGGCGCCTATATGTTCAAGAAAGTGAAGCCCGATTATGTATTCTTCAAGCTCGTCATGACTTTCCAGCAGCAAAACACTTTGGGTATAATAAAACTTTAGAATTAATATCCAAGGATTTTTGGTGGCCGCAAATGTGGAAGGCAGTCAAAGTTTTTGTACAATCTTGTGATGTTTGCTCAAGATCAAAAAATCCTCGTCATCGACCTTATAGACTTCTTCAGTCATAACCTATTCCTAAACAACCATGGTCTTCTGTTTCTATGGATTTCATCACGGATCTTTAAATTTCATGTTCTTATGATTCTATATTCGTGATAGTAGATCATTTTACCAAGATGGCACATTTTATACTATATACAAAATCTATCATAGGTGAAGAAACAGCTAAGCTTTTTATTAATAATATCTATCGCTATCATAGATTGCCAAAAGATATTATATCAGATAAGGAGACTCAATTTATATCAAGATTTTGGAGAATCCTATTCAAGATTCTAAAGGTAGATATAAAGCTTTTTTTAGCTTTTTATCCTCAAATTGATGGACAAACAAAATAGATAAATCAAATTTTGGAGTAGTATTTGAGATATATCATCAACTATCATTAAGATGATTGAACAACTCTTTTATCATTGATAGAGTTTGCATATAATAATTTGATATATTCTTCTACTCAACAAACACCTTTCTTTACCAATTATGGTTATCATCCATGTCTTAATACTTTTGACTTTTCAAAAGTTGATAATCCTGCGATCGAAGATTTAGCAAATCGCTTGTCAGAGCTACATACAACAATGAAGATACAATTAAAGGAAACTCAAGAATGGCAAAAGACCAATACAGATGCCTATCACAAGGAGAAACCACAATATAATATGGACGACAAGGTATGGTTACTTTGTCATAATATCAAGACTACTCATCCTTGTGATAAATTAGATTATCGTAGGCTCAAACCTTTTCCTATTTGTGAACAAATCAATTTTGTTGCCTATCGATTACATCTACCAAATTCTATGAAGATCCACCTTGTGTTTCACATATCTCTTTTGGAGCTGTATAAGACAGTGAATATCTTCGAAAGAAAACAAATGCCACCTCCCCTTATAGAAGTGGATAATAACCAAGAGTTTGAGGTAGAAGAAGTCTTGGGCTCAAGGTGGCACCAAAATAGGTTGGAATATCTTGTTCATTGGCACGGATACAATATTAGTGAACGCACATGGGAGCCATCAAAGAATCTTACAAATGCAACAAAGAAAGTTGAAGTCTTTCATCAACAACATCCATCAAAATCAAGATGAAGAATAGCAAACCTTTGATATAAAAGAAACAAGTTCAAAGGAAAATGACATTCTATCTTCTATCTTTCATTGTAGCTTCTGTGTATTTGTGATGAGATAGAGCAACAACAAGTAGCAGATTCAACTCAAGAGCTTTCATTTGCGGACTTACCAAACGAAACATTGCGATTGTCACAACCTTCAAGATGACAAAATCGAGATGAAGATCCTTAAGAATGACATGTCCTTCCTCGAATAGATGGCGAGATACAACGTATTTGGTATCATGACCTTGGAAGAAAATCCCAATGTTTAGTGATTTTATTAGAGGTAGGAAGTACTCCTGAGGTAGTAAATATAATTTGCCGCATCTTAGACTTCCTCAGTATATGAAGACCACTCCTCGTAGAAATCGTCCCTATAAGGGAGGATAATATCACGGACATATATATTTACTTCAATACTTACTTATATGATTAAGTAGAAGTAGGTAAAATAAAATAATTTCATAAAGTCTTCTAGAGAAGCTTCGTAGAAGCTTCATAGACACGATTTTGACTTTAGATGTGTTCGTAAGTTAGAAACTTGGTCAAAAAGCTAACCATGTATTGATAGCTTGTAGAACAAGTTACTTCCGTATAGTAGCTTGTAGAACAAGCCAACTATGTGGTGCATACATAGATGACTTGCCTTGCAAAATAAGACATGTGGCTAACAAAGTCAACACATGTTGGAGGTCCTATAGGACATCATCACATGGCTCTTAGTTAGATAGTATATATGGAGGCAAGAGTGAAGCCTTCTTCACTCTTGTCAATGCCTTTCTAGTCTTAGTCTTATTTTAAGACTTTCTAATCTTCTTGTTTTTGGCAATAGCCATTCTAAATAATATTACATCACCTTTTGAGTGACTTTTTAGTTCTCTTCAGTGATAGAAGAGTGTATTGAGGATTCTCTTTCTTCGAGATTCATATCCTTGAGAAATTATAACTCAAAAAAAGTCCTTGATGAAGATCTTATAATAGTTGACAAATGCAAAAAAATATTAAACATCTTATATCATTTTTAGAATCTTCCAATCCATAATAGTTTGAACTTTTTTAGGATGTATCGTAAGTCTATTATTAAAAATGATATAACCTAAGAAGTCAACTTGAGTAGTATGGAATACACCTCATCTTGGCATAGAGTCCCATATCTCTTAATTTTTGTAACACATAATAAACATGAAGTATATATTCTTCTATGTTCTTAGAATAAATCAAGATGTCATCTAGATAAAAAAAACAACAAAATCATCCAAAAACTCTCAAAAACATCATTTATATGATGTTGAAAAGCTGTTGGTGTATTTGTAAGTCCAAAAATCATGACATTATATTTAAAATGTCTATACTTGGTTCAAAATATAGTCTTCCATTCATTTCATTCTTTGATGTATATCAAATTGTATGCTCTTTGTAGATCTATTTTTATATAGATCTTAGCTTGATTCAACTAATCAAGAAGTATAGATATAAAAGATAGTAAGTACCTATTCTTGATGGTGATCTTGTTGAGTCCTTGATAATTAATGCACATCGCAATGATCTATCTTTTTATTTCACAAATAGAATTGAGGCTCCTCTTGGAGATTTGGAATGGCATATGAAATTGTTGACTAGATTCTCTTCAATACACTTCTTGAATTTAGTCAACTCATTTTCTAATAAATTGTAGATTGGTCCAAATAGTGGTTGTGTTCATTCTTGAAGGTCCATTGAAAAATTATAGGGACGATGTTTTGGAAGAGTATCTACATTTTTTTTCTCAAATACATCTTGAATTTTTTAATATTTACTTGGAATGCCACTTGAAGTCTTTGCACCATTAAAAATAGATGTGGCATAAATGACACATGATGATCCTTCTTTTGTAGTATACAATAAAGCTCTTATACCTATAAATATAAGTTTAATTGTACTAGGGCATTGCAATCTGAGCAGGTGCATTTTGAGCCTCATTAATAGGAACTCTTATAATTCTAGGTGCATCATTGAAGCTATCAGGTGTTTCATCTGTGATCCATTTTAGATGCAAAATCTTAGCAACTTCAGTTTCTATCAAAGATGTCCTAGGATCGGAATTCATTGTAAACATTTCTGGTGCTTTAAATATGAGTACTTTATTTCTTTGTTGATTGGATACTCTTCTTCAAAGAAATGGAAATACATTTTTTTCAAAATGATAATTTTACAAACATACACGTAATAATGTTCCAGTTGATGGATCAATAATACGAATAATGCTTGGTGAATCAAAATCTACATATATGCCTTCTTATCAATGAACTCCAATGGTACGCTGTTGAGGTTCTGGTATTAGAATCCAAGCACAACAATCAAATACTCGTAAATGAGATATATTTGGAACATGACCCGAAATGAGCTCATGTGGTGATACAATTTCAAGAGAAGAAAGGTAGAGGCGTATTAATGCTGCAGCATGTAAAACTGCATGATCCTACATAGATGCAAGTAAATTTACGTGAAGGAGGAGTGGCCGGGTAATGAGGTATATACGCTTTATAAATGACTCTGCAAGTCTATTTTGAGCATGTTCATATGGAACACAATATGTGAATTCAATTCATGTTGTAGTACAATAGTCTTCAAAAGACTTTGATGCGAATTCTTTTGCATTATCCATATGCAATATTTTTATAGGATAATCAGGAAAATGTGCACAAAAATGAATAAGCATAGATATAAGATTGGCAAACACCATGTTTTGAGTTGATAATAATGAAACATGTGATTGTTTATCTGATGCATCAAGAAGGATCAAAAAATAATGAAATGGTCTCGATAATGGATTAATAGGACCACAAATATCACCATGCAATCTTTCAAGCATTGGTGGTAATTCTTGTGGGAGTTTCTAAATTGAAGGCCAAGTAATCATTTTACCTTGCACGCATGCATGACATAATTCCATAGAATCTACATTCGCAAGCTTTAAATTGTGTCTAATTATACATGGAATGATCTTTCTAAATAATATACATCCTGGATGTCCCAATTGTCTATGCCAAAAAAAAACACAACTCTTTGTGATAGATGATGCAAAATTAAATATATTAGGAGGCCAAATCATAATTTGGTATAAACCATTTTTTGTAGCAAAAGTTTTTTTAACAACTTTATGGTTCTTCATAAGAACCAAAACCTCTTTTCTATTTAAAATGAAAATCGAGAGGTGATAACCATTAATACGCACATCTCGATAGCTGATCAGACTCCGAGGTGCTGAGGATGCAAATATTGTATGTTTATATTTTATAATGGAACCTAGAGGTAATTTTACCATCCCTATGCCCTCTTGGAAATAAAATGTATTTGCTCTAGCCATGGTCATTATATTTTTAGTTTGCCAAGTTGAAGTTTTTTTAATAAAAAATTGTCTATCTTGCAAGATAATATGCGTTGTTGTAGAATCAATGAGTGCATCATTTGATTCATCATTAGAGGTTTTGTCATTCATATAAGCCTCTAAGTCATCAATACCAATTAAATCCATCGACGCATCCATGGTATGAACTTCATGAGCCTCAGCTCGTAATTTCTTATTTTTTTTGGAATATTTTAATAAAATATTTTGAAATATGGCATGCATGTGCTAAATGTCCAATCATTCCACACTTATGGCAAGAACGCATCTTTGATTTTTGTTTTCTACTATAATTAATAGTAGAGTGTTTATTCTTTTCATATAGGTAGAAATGGACATGACTATGACTACACTGATACTTATAAGCATGTTTTCCATGTTTATATAATTTTTTCTTAGATTTTGAAATATTAAGTGCATGAGATTCTAGAACTGTAGTTCCAATAGGACGAGCTTCTACATTACGGAAGAATAGTTCATTTTGCTTCTCCATAAGAAGTAGATAGGACATGAGATCAAAATGACCCTGAAATTTCATGTTCCTATATTGTTGTGCAAGCACAGCACATATAGGAGGAAATGTAAAGAGACTTTTATCAATTATTTCTTTTTCATAGATGCTTTATCCACATAATCGTAATTCTGAGACAATACTATACATTTTACTATCAAAAGCATTTAAATTTAAAAAATCCAAGATACATAAATGTGTCCAATTATGACATGTGCGTGGAAGGAAAATGGTCTTTTGATGATCAAACATGGATTTAAGATTCTTCCAAAGTTCTGTAGGATCTTCCATTTCCAAGTATTGATGTTGTAATGTAAGTACAAGATGACGACAAAGGAGAAGAAGTGCTTTCCAATGAATAACAAGAGGAATAGAAATACTTATTGTAGGAGATTCTTCAAACATAATGGCATCCAAGAGTTGTTTTGCAAATAAATTTGCTTTTGTCATTTTTGCCCATAATAAATAATTATTTCCATCCACAATCTATGGTAGAAATAAAAGAGCTTGAAAATGTTGGAATATACTAATAATAGTTGAAACCATAGTAGAAGTAGTTGAAGATGTTGAAGCACTCATTATAAATAAATCTGTAAAGAAAATACAAAATCAAGTAGAAAAGTTGAGTAAAGCATACCTTAAAATATAAAGTCAAATAAAATAATAAACTTGAATTTGAAAAATAAAATATTATTATTTTTTATTTTTTAACAAAGTTGTGGATTAATGTAGCAGAACAGCAATAGGACGGTGGCAATAAGCAATGGCAGGCGGCAACGGTAGGGAGGCAAGGTGGTAGCGGCGACAAGATGGACAGCAGTGCGGCGATAGAGGCAAATTTGATAGCAGTTCAGCGACAGGCGGGGGATGTAGCAGGGAGCAAGCTAAGGTAGAGTTGAGCTGGATCAAGTATTCTAAACAAGTATTCTAAGCAAGCAAGGCAGAGAATGGAACAAGTGCTATAAGCAAGCACCTAATGTACGAGGGATCAGCAAAAAAAGCAGCAAGATCATGAGGCAGATATTGAGCAAGAGTAGCAACCAGTTTGAAGAGTCAAGACTAGAGCAAAAAAAATTGTGATAGTGTATAGAAGAGAGTCGTGTTGATAACATGTTGAAAATGTTTAGAAAGATAGAAGAGTAATAGTAAGTAATATACAAACACAAGAATAGTAGTAAGTCATTCACACAAGAGGGTTTCTAAAGAGAGAGAGCTTCTCACACAAAAATCTATTGATCTGGTTGTGTCTCGTATACAAGAAGAGAAAGGGAAGAGGATAAACAGTACTTCTCCACTAGACTCTAAATACTATAACTATGGTATTTATTGTAGTCTATAATAAATATTATGGAGAGCACCGGCTATATTTAATGATCTCAACATTGAGGACGACCAAGAGCAAACAATCCAATCACGATCACGTCTTGAATAAAATTGGTACTAATTGGTGGCCGGGCCACATCCATGGACGGATGCAAACGTTGCTCACATAGTTCTCTACGACTGTCGGTTGCATAAGAAACAATGCACTTGTGAGATGCGAGCTGATGTTTGAACAATTTTGTATCGATGTCACCACGCAGCTGGTAGGAAAGTGATAACAGAGCTGAGAGAGGTTTCTAATTCACACGAGGCAGCACGAGTGATGCTAGTGTCAAAACCGAAGGTTGAGTCGGAGGCGTCAGAGCTTGCTAGTGATGGCAAGAAACTGTGTGTATTGCTGGTGAAGGTATATGAAAACAACCACCGGTTAAAAACTACTTTTGAATCTTGTCCACACTCACTAATTCGTATACTCCTGAAGAATTGGGAAAGACAAAGCTAGACATTGAATACTGCCAACAATCACTGGCTTCTAGTTATAAGAGATGGAGGCTGACCAATTCAAGTGCTACGAATAAGTCTTCGAACATGAAGACCTCATTAATACAACAACAAACATAGCAGTAAAGACAAACGAAAGGATCGTCACAGTGATTGATACAAGAAAAATCCCCTAAAATAAATCCAAAGTTTCAAATGTAGAGTCGTAATCCACCTTCTGATTCATCTCATTCACGCCACAGCACATGAGCACTCTCGTAACCACACCTTCAAGGTTCGGCATGACGTAGTCACAAGACCAGTGACTAGCGAATGTTATCAAATAAATCATAAAACAAATATTGTACCCTATGTCATTGCTGGCAAATGAGTAGGCAAATTGCCCTAACTCGATAAGAGCGTTGCCATGGTTACTTTCATACTAAGTCCTCCAACGTTCAACCAGAAGGGGTTTGCACACACAAGATTAAATATTCAGGCCGCACTGGATCGTCTTTAGAGGCAAGGTCTACCGCAGCATAAAGTTTTTTAAGTCATATCCCCTAGCACATGGCTAAGAGGTTAGTAATGAGGTTGTTTATTATTTCTTCAATTTTTTTCAAGCTGGAAGCATTATTTTATGAAAAGAAAACAATGCAAGTCGTGCAGAAACGTCCTCCTGACTACGCCATGTGCATCACAGAATCCAGCATTACACTAGTACATGATCCGGAAACTCACAAGTAACTTTAAATGTGATTGGAAAATGTAGTCATGTCGAAAGTAAAAGTTCAAGCACTTGTTACCATCACATTTTCTGCCGAGAGACTGACAAGCCAGACTCTGCTTTACAGCGCAGTGTTTGGATGACCTCTTCTACCGTTGGTATCCGTAATGACCCATCTTTACGTTATCTGGGTTTTAATTTCCCAAGCTCAATGAAGGCTCCACTTGCGCTTGCCGTAGGTAAGCCAACAAGCAAAGGAATATCTTCATCCACTCGGGTGAGAGCACTATCTTGCACCGTTGCGAACATGGTGTCAACTTCCTCCTTCGAAAACTCCTCATCTCTACATATAGTACCTAAATATGGCGAACGACCTACCATCATAGACACTATATCCGAAAACGTCGGCCGTCTTTCAGGTGCATATAAAACACAAGCTAATCCCAATTTCATGACTTGCTTAATTTCCTCGTCTCTCGACCTGTCGACCAGTTTCGGATCGATGAAGTCTAACAACTTGTCAGCTTCATACATTTTCCATGCCTGCACAGTAACCACAATTGAAACTTCAGTAAAAGATGTTACAAAAAACAATTCTCAAATGCTTTTATAAAACTGTTAACATCGCACATTACATAATTTCATGTTTAATTACTTTATCTTGGATATTGGATACGAAGACGAGTAAGGGAGAATAAAGCAACTGACCCATTCTAGGATGTATCGTTGTTCTGCTGGAAGTCTCAAGTTGATATTTTTTCTACCACTGATGATTTCAAGTACCAAGATTCCAAAGCTGAACACATCAGATTTTTCTGATACATGGCCATAAGCTACATACTCTGGCGCTAAGTAACCCCTGGACCCCATAAAAATAACATCAGAACATAGGTAACTGAGTTAAATCTTACGTTTCGAGATTACAAGAAATCTTTTATGACGATGACATTCAAGTGATATTCAACTTTTATTTTAAAGTTTGCTTGATCGAACTTACTTGGTTCCGGAAAGGTTACCACTAAGGTGACTTCGATCGTTATCGAGTGTGGGAAAAAGCAGAGCTAAACCGACGTCTCCAATCTTGGGCTCAAACTTTGTGTCAAGAAGAATATTAGAAGCTTTAATGTCTCTATGTATAATTGGTGGACTTGCAACATGATGCAAATGTGTAAGCCCGCGAGCAACCCCTAATATGATGTTGAATCGAGTTGACCAATCGAGTTCACGGCCGCCTTTCGAAGGGGCATCTGATGACAGTTCAAAGCTGAGTTAAGAGACAATCAAACACAAGTCTTCTCATGGTTTAAATATGTAATTACGTTGGGCTACTAGACGTTGTGACAGATTAAAAGGTCAACAAGCAAACAGATAAGCAAAAAATTTAGCGTGATCTATACTTGCCTAAAAGTTTAAATCTACAGAAGCATGTACACGCAAGAATGATCCTAAATTAGAAAAAATTCAAAAAAAAAAGGTGGACATACCCCATAAAGCTTCTGCAAGATTGTTATTCTCCACGTACTCGTACACGAGGACTCGTTGGTCACCTTGAACGCAACAACCTTTGAGACTGATTAAATTCCGATGCTTCACACTACTGATGGTTACAACTTCATTCAAAAACGCTTCAAGCGTTAGCTCTGAATTTGTCAACTGCTTGACCGCCAGTGCTGTGCCATCACTCAAAACACCCTGCATGATAACTTCATTTTAGCTAAAAGAGTTCTAAACAAACGAGTCCTACGAATACATATTTCTGCAGAGTATTCAATACCTCATGCAATCTTTTTATATGTTCCAGCTAATCATAACTCACATCCACCCACGGAGGAATTTCATTCACAACGTTATCCGCTGTTGGTAGATTGCCATTGTTGGTGAATTTCTTTAAACAGTGTTCCAATAACAACTACATACAAGGCTGGTGCTTGTCACAGGTGTATTGACCCCTACCTTGAACACAACCCCAAAACCGCCTTGCCCCAACCTACTCCAGTCGGAAAAGTCTTCAGTAGCTGCCTTCAGCTCAGTATACGAGTAAAGGATTGGTTGGACTTGAACGTCAACTTTATCAGTATCTGAATTCAAGAGCACACGTATACATTCAGTTGACGTCACAAAACTTAGTCGAATTCTATTTTAAATCAAAGCACAAGGCAAAGACAGAAATGTAGCTGTCAACACTGTATCTCAATCACCTCCCACTAGGTACTCGAGGTTTAATCATATTCAGTACTGATTTTATTGGGTTTCAAACATAAATATCAACCATAAAACTTGTTTAAGAAACATATATCTATCTATCTATCTCTATATATATAAACAACAATAAAAGGTTAAAAATAAAAACCAAAACTAAAACGACATACCTTGTTGATTTTCCCGAAGGGATTGGATTTTCTTCAACAATCTCCGAACTTCAATCATGGAGATGATTGCCACCAGCATCCCAAAGAATGCAGCAATAATAACAAGAATTACAAGCAACCTATTGATGTTACTGGTACTATGAACCACAGTAACAATCGCTGAAGCATGAAAGAAGAGTTGGTTAGTAATAAATATAAAAATTACTGCAAGTTCAATGTTACCAAGACTTCTAAACTAGTTAAGACAGTTTGAAATTGTTCTGGTTATGATTTAGAAAAAATTGAAGTTTCACAATCAGCTTAAATCATTCGTAAGAACCACGTTTATATGGAAATATATGCGTTCGTTTTTCAAGACATGAGCCATGACTCTGCACACCATGATTCGTGATTCTCGTGACTATCAAGTAACTAATCATTAATGCTCTGCCTAAGGAGTTCAAAGGATGAAGTGAGAGACAACTGACATCTTATCAATCTCTGGCTAGAATTTGAGCGACAGATTTGCAGGAGAAGGTCCGTTTGAGGATTGCTGCAGTATGGATTTCCGCTGAGGCTGAAAACAGGGTGTCCAACAAGGCAGCAGTCAGTCACTAGAATTGAGGACATTGAAACTACTGAACATTTTCAGATAGATTGTATCCTTAGAGTTGATGGTTGAACTGATACATGCACCAGTATTTTGAAGCAAAAAATATGAGCAAAAAACAGCAATTGAGTATAAAATGAAACTGTATTAACAATGGTGCAAAAATGAAGATACTTACAAAAGAAGGTTCGACACAGAAAGGTCAGCAGCAGATAGCATACTCGAAGCCGGAAATCCAACATTCGTAATGCTGTTATTTAAAAGCGACATTGCCTGCAACCTCGAAAAGTTCTGCAGCGGTGGCAAATCCAAGGTTCCAGAGATTTGATTGTAATCCAAGCTCCTAAACAAGTGACCAAAATACACAGTTAATCTCAAATTGCCTATAATAGACTGCGGTTTACATCGACTTTGTAAAGGATTAAAACTTGACTTCGTGTTACGTAACTTCTCAGAAATAAATATGACCTTGACATCAGCTGCCTTAAGCTACCCAAAAATGGAAGCAAAAATGTCTCATTTAACATTTATCCACTGCTTCCGAACTGAAGTCATAATTCTTAAGGTTGACGTGATCACTATTGTGAAACCCGATCGAGTTGACGAGACTAGTATACATCAAAACCAATCGATGCAACTAAGGGCACTTACAAGTACTGAAGGTTGGGACTATTCAAGAAAGCAGAAGAAATATTGCCATTCAGCTTGTTGCTTGCCATATATCTGAATAGAGGCAAATTAAAATGCGTCAGTTTTGAAAATTATTGCAGTACCGATTCATTAAATAAAACAATTCAAGTATTCAAATACAAAAATTCCAATTTCTTGAAGCAGATTTGGGACCAGAGATGAGAGTACATTTGTTGAAGACCTGGGGTGGTCATATCTGGCAATACTCCGCTAATTTCATTCCTTGATAAGTCCAATACAGCAAGCTGCGACTCGTTTTTGAGAAAAGACATTGTGCCGCTGAAGTGGTTATTGCTTACATTCCTAATGCGCAAAGCATTGTCAGTTTGAGTAGTTTCTCAGGTTCAGATAGTGACTTTGCTGGCGTATGTTCAGGACACAGCGCCTCGAGAAAATCAGCACAAAAAGCAGCAATGACGCACAGATGTGACATCACGCCAGCTAAAATAAACAAGAGGAATAGTAGGTCTTTAGAGGATTCTCACAAAGTTCTGAGGGAAATAGGGGTGCTGAAGTTATCCAATGTTCCTGTCAGATTATTGTTACTGATTGCTCTGCAATCATACAATGACAAGGTCAAACAACATGGTGGAATTTTCTTAAACGACGACAGAGCTTGACCTCCTCCCATTCATGTAAAACACGAACATCTGAAACTATTCCCTTTCAATTCACCAGATGTTTACATTTACTTGGTCCAGGAAGGTATTTTACTCCAGTTGATGCTGCCCATCAATACTGCTTACTTGTGTAATGAATCACAAAAAATAAAACTGTCGACTCAGACATAGTGCCGAGAAGCTGAAGGGAATGATCAAGAAAAGCTTAAAGGATAAAAGCTTACATGTGAACAACATTTTTTAGGTTGTTCAGACTGGAAACTGGAAGGCTACCAGTGAGTTGATTATTCGATAAGTCAAGCCGTTGGAGCTGCGTCAAGTTACCTAACCATTCAGATATCGTACCATTGAGCTTGTTTCCGCTCAAGTCTCTGAATAAAGATATAATTCACGATCAGACCCAATCAATTGAGTAATCCAACCTCTTCAATTTTATAAAATTGATCTAGAACCTCCAATGAAACGCGAGGGCATATTCATTCTAGCCCATAAGCTGAGAATCATTAAAGACAAACAACGGTAGAAGCAATGTATGTATTGATATTGTGAGTTGTCCCCAGAACCAGCTGCCTATTTCGCTGAAGTTGGCAAGAAACAGCCACATTGTAACCCTCAAACGTTTGATACACAAAAATATGATATGTTTTTGCAATATGGCCGATTGGCAAAGATGGTTGATTGAAAACTCACAAAGCCTGCAGGCTTTTGCATCGAGCAAGCGAAGGTATATTCCCGCTGAAGCCATTATCATTTAAATCTCTGTAAAACAAAATCACAAATTCGATAGATCAAAAAGATTCGTCTATAATCAGGTAAATGCATCAATTTTTTTACTTTCCATCCTCCAAACTACAAAATAAGTTCACGCCCTTCATCGATAAAATATCCCACAAATGTTGGTTGAAACTTACAGAACAACTACATTGGTCAGGTTTCCAACAGAGCTTGGGATTGGTCCCATGAGAGATGGATTGTAAGCTATGCTTCTGCACTTAGACAAAACAATCATGACTAAGCATCCTGTCTTCAGACTTAGGTTGCTTCTTTGTATTGGTGTTCGACTTGGAGCTGGCATCGACATCGATTGAGCAAATACAGTAGCCGCTCATCACGAAGCAATTCCAAAATTCCTAAGATTGTAATTTTTATTTCATATTAGCATCTAAACAACTCATGGATGGCTGTGACATCTTCGAGTTTGGTAGACAAAAGAAATTCGGTAAAACGCCCATATCACTGCTCCTTAATAATGATCTAGAATTCCTGCAGCTGGAATTTAATTTCGGCATAGACGGGCTGGTTGGAATCCACTTACAGAATTGATAGGTTTTTTAAGTTACCAATTTCCTTGGCCAGGCTCCCCTTGAGGTTCAAATTTGTCAGTTGCCTGCATAATTTAGTTGCAAGATTATCAACAGCCAAACTAACCCCTCACCATGAGCGTAAATTCACATTATCAGAAGACAATGGGCTTTCAACAAAAGGAAACTAGTACATGCTACGAGATGGAAAAGAAGACGATCGTCTAATATTCCACAAACCGAATGCTAAATTTGAAAATCACCACCGCATCGCAGTGCACTTCACGTCTTACACTAAACAGCTGTGAATCAGAGATATACTTCTGCCCGCCGAATTGCAAGTATGGGTCGCTGGGTAGCAAAATTGAACTACAAAATGCTACCAAGTGGACAGATCACATACTCCAATACCCTGATCATGACGAAGTGACATGTTATGTAAGCAAAACTTCAGAGTTATCGAATCTTCTTGTTATAGAGAAAGATGTACGTACAGTCCCGAGACAGTGGTGCTACAAGGTCCATTTATGATGCTTTGACAAGCGACTCCCCGCCATCCCTCCTTGCCTCCAACCCCACAAGGATCCCCTCCTTCAATCCAGCCAGGCAAGTCCCCAGGAGAAGGTAGTAGAAAACCCCTGTAGATAGCGCGAAGTGCGTTCACTGCGCACAGCATATAACAATACGACGAAAAAGCCTCGTCAGGTCGGAATCCCAAGCGAGTCAAAAGGCGAGCTCTTCAGTACTTAGCATTTGAAACTGTGTAAAAGTTGATTCACCTTCTGATGAATCAGTGGTAACGTTAATCCGGTTGCAAGCATTAATCCCTTGAGAAGTTCCAAAACCTGAAAGCAGTGCAACAGCTGCAGCCCAGAGCCAAAGTAACGAAGGCCACAATCTTCTCCTATGACAAAACAAGAAAGAACTCCAATAGCTCTTTTGAGCAGTCTGATCCATCACAGATTTCCATTCCATGGAGGCAGAAACCCTACAAACTACGAAACATGTGCGTTCCATGGCATCATGGGCTAAAAACAGACGCTTCCACACACACGCTTTTCTATAACGTCGCTCTTGTAAATTCTCCTCCACCTCTGATCGCCCTAAAACAAGAAGAAATCAACAAGCTCCGAAGCTGAACCCAAGAGTCTTCACCAGCTCCTAATCCTCCACCAGCCCTAACCCACAACAAATTGTCGACAATTGATGGCTCACACCTCATCCGCAAAGCTCCACAGCTCTTCTTGTGTCGTCCCTCTCTATCTTCCCAGTGCCGTCAAGTGCTCTGCAGACACCAAGTTTCTAAATACGCTTCCACCAGGCAACGCGGTTACGGTCCAGCTATTCACCACCGTCACACAAGGCGAGCGCAGCAGGCAGTGTTGACAAGGCCCCGAGGGTGATTTTTCCTGACATGGGCAACGTCGCATTCAACTACAAATTCGACATACAGATTGGTCAACAGAACCCCGAGTGGATCCAATCGCCTCCATTGACACGAATCGGTAAAGGAAATAGTAGTCCTCTTCCTCTCTTCCTCTTCCTTCCAGTCACCGCCACAACAGGCAGGAAAATTAGCGCCAGCTCACTGAATATTGCTTCTACTTCTTTTTTATTTTTTGCCTATTTCGAAATCATTTAGCGACGATTCCGTATCAAAAGGATTACAAATGGGATAAGGGAGGGACAAATTTGAGCTAGCAAACGAGTCCCCTAGGGTTAACTCGGGCAGATGTTGACCACCTACCCGGGACATATCCAAATTCACATTGCGATTAAAAAACACAACTTGTTGCTCTACCGACCGCGAGATAGTTGCAACAACGGTCTTCCTTTTTAGCTTCTTTCTTGCCAGGCGTGATGATGAGGATGGCGTTCAGGTCCGCATCTATCGCCTCGTGACAGACAAACGACGGGGAAGGGAATTGATTGCGAAGGGAATCAGAGTCTGTTTAGTTCAGATGGATGCAGTTGTAAATGTGTGATGTAAAGTTCATAGCTACTGAAACTTCATAGTTTATTGATTTCAGAGGTAGGTTGATTGTGAGTAATGTGATTAAATCTTTGGAATGATGCATGATTTTTTAATGAAGAAGTTATGATTCAAGAAATGACTCCTTTCTAATAGGTCTTAATAAGTTTACAATACATGTACCAACAATTGACATGGTTTCTATGTTTAAAGGATTTTCACTTGTATTTCACTAAAAAGAATTAAATTTTCAAAGCATGTGATGTGTTGGTGTTTTCATTTATCAAAGAATGTTTTCAAAGTATCAAATTGAAATAAATATGAAATGAATATTATGAGAAAATATAAAAAATTCATTAATTATTGATGTGAGGTCGAAATTTAAATTGTTTTAAATATTGGAAAGATGTATTTATTTATTAATTAATGTATATTCTCTTCGATATATAAATACATAATATTTCTTGTGGAATAATATAAATTTATTGTATTCTTGTCAAGCATGTGAATCTCAAGGATCCAAAAACTCAAAACACTCTTGTGTAACTCAAAAAGAATAGATATTCATTTAAAATTAATATAATATTGAAACTAGAATGGCTATTGCTTAAGAAAAGAAGACTAAAAAGTCTTGAAACAAGACTAAGGCCAAGAAAGGCATTGATAAGAGTGAAGAAGTCTTCACTCTTGTTTTCATACTCACTATCTAATTAGAAGTTACATGGCAACATTTTACAGGAACTTCAGTATATGTTTAACTTATAAGAAGTTTTTAATATATGTGCTATGTAGTAAGCTCGTTCCACAAGCTACTAGCATGTGCAACAAGTGCCTTGCTTATTGGCCAAATTTCTAACCTATCAATCAATTACAAACACATCTAAAGTCAAATATGCATCTATGCAGCTTCTTAGAAGCTTTGCCCCAAGATAATATCATATCTATTTATATTTATCTTCTATCTAATACTTTCTATCTATGTAAATATATATGTCTATGATATTATGTTTTACAGACAAGTTCCACAAGGAGTAAAAATCATATGTTGAGGAAGTCCAAGATGCAACAAATTGTATTTGCTACATAATGTAATCTTTGTTCTTTTTGAAGGTGGTTGATAGGTCCTCTCAGCCATTGATATTGTCCCATACTAAGGCTAAAAGACTACTTTGTTGTTTAATTATTGTTAAGACTTTATAACTCTCATCAAATAAAATATTTAAAATAATATTAACAATAGTTCCTACCTATAATAATATCACCAATTATTGAAAGTCTCTTCCAAGGTTGTAATACCAAATATGTTTTATTTCATTATCTATTTGAGGAAGCACATATTATTTTTGAGAATCTTCATCTCTATTGCGTCATCTTGAAGGTTATAACAATTGCAAAATCTCATTTAGTAACTCAACAAATAATAGTTCTTGAATTAAATCTACTAATTATTGAATCTCCATCTCTTTACCACAACAAATATACAAAAAAAATTCCTCAATTGCATTTTTTTTATAACCAAGATTTGTTATCCTTCATCTTTATTTAGATGGATGTGGTCAATGAAAAGCATCTATCTTCTTTGTTGCATTTGCAAGATTTTTGACTAGCTCCCATGTGCATTTACTAATATCATATATGTGTCAATGAACAAGATTGTTATGGACATCCAAAAAAAGATTCTAAAAATATTCATAGAATATTTTATTAGATATTAGAAATTTTATAAGATTTAAAAAAATCTAAAATATTTATAAAGATTTTAAATGGTTCTTAGAATATTATAATAAAATTTAAAAAGCTCTAAAAAGATTTTTAAAATTGTCTAAGAAGCTTCTTAGAATTGCTTCATCTTTAAGTAACATAAAAACTTCTCAAGAAGCAACTTAAGGTTGCTTCAATTTCAAGCAACATAGGAAATTTTTGTTGAGCTTCTGAACATTGCTTAATTTTTAAGTAAAATGGAAACTTCTTAAGAAGCTTCCAAATACTTAGTATATATTGGAGTTGAGGTTGAAGAAATCCTCAATCTTGACAACACATCTATTAGAGCTCTAGCTCATCTCTCTTGGTGTTGATTTTGTACTCATCAAGTTTAATCAAGTTCTTATTAGCTTTCTTGTTGAAACTCTCCCATTCAAATTCTTGTTTGATCTCTTATATAATATATCTATGACAAAGATATTTTAATCTATTATAATGTTGCCTTGAATCTAAGACTACTTCAATCTCATACTTTTGATTATTATCCACTTCTATAGGATGAGATAGCATTTTTTATCTTCTAAGTATATATATTATCTTGTATGGCTTAAAGAAAAGGTACATAGAACATGGAGATAGATCTTCATAGATTTTGCTACCTACAATTAAAAAGCAATTGAACTAATTTTTTTGCATATATAAAATAGTTGAAGTCTACAATAATTCAACTTATTATAAGAGGAAATAGTCTTGATATTATAATAAAGTAATCATATCTTCTTGCTAACATAGAATTGAAGTTGTTCCTTAAGTTAAGCATCAACACGGAACTTTTATCATTCTTAAGCTTCTTTAAGTTGAGCCTTCATTGTTACATGTAGCTTTGACAAATGATTTGCAAAATCTCTCTTTAAAGGATTATCATCTTTTGAAAAGTCAAAAATATCAAGTTGTAGATAATATTCATAATTGGTAAAAAAAGGTGTTTTTTTAATAAAAGAATGTATTATATTATTATAAATAAATTCCGCTAATAGCAAAAGAGTTATTCAATTGTCTTGATGATAGTTGATGGTACACCTCAAATAAAACTCTAGAACTTGATTCACTTACTCTTTTTGTCAATTAATTTGAAGATAGAATGACAAAGATAATTTTATGTCCACCTTTAAAATCTCAAAAAAAATTCTCTAAAATCTTGATACAAATTGCACATCCTTATCCAATATAATATGCTTTAATAATCTATGATAGTGATAAATTTTTTTAATAAAAAGCTTAACTATTTCTTCACATATAATAGATTTTATATATGATACAAAATATGTTATCTTGATGAATCAATCTACTATTATAAATATAAAGTTAGAAAAACTTAAGATTAAAATATTTGTAATAAAGTCTATAGAAATAAAAGACTATGGTTGTTTTTTAATAAATAATGGCAAAAAAAGTACATAAAGTCAATGACAAGGAATTTTTTATCTTGAAAAAATATTACATGATTATACAAAGTCTTTAATCACCTTCTATATTTGAGGCCACCAAAAATATTTTGATCTTAATTCTAAAGTTTTTTGGTATCCAAAATATTCAATTACCAAAATGTTGTGACGAGCTTGAAAAATATATAATTGGTGCTTTTTAGAATATATAATTATCTTTTAAAATATAATAGATTATTTTTAAACTTGAAGTTAGAAGTATCATTAAAATTTTAAAAATTATTCTTAGGATTATAAATAAAATGATTAGATGACATACTCAATTGAAATTACTTTAAAAAAATTGAATCAATAGTTAATATTGATTTCATTGCTAAAATATGAAAATACTCTTGCTTCAAGAAAATCGTTCTATATTGATCAAAAGATGCATTTTTTTTTAGTGCAAAAGAAGAATGTCTAGAAAAAATATCTAATAAACTTTGTTGTTTTCTAAGTTGATAAATGATCTTGAAATAAAATCTTAATAAAGACATGCTCCAACAAGCTTAGCAATGATTCAAAATATATGACAATATAAAGTACTTGAGATTCTTGTGATTCATATATATGGTGATTAGATTGGAAGTATTTTTTAGATAATAATGCCATTATTGAAATGAGTCTATGATTGCAAGAAGCTCTTTGTCATGGATCTTGTAACTAATTTTAATTACTGAAATTTTCTAGAATGAAAAGCTATTAGATAGAATTTGTTATCCGCTTCTATTTGTGACAAAATTGCACTTGTAGCAAAATCTAATGCATTTATTTCTATAAAAAAATGCCTTAAAAAAGTTGACGTAGTACAAGATTAGTACAATAATAAATGATGTCTTTAAATCTTAATAAGATGCTTCATTTGTTTTGTTCCACTCAAATTTGTCTTTACATGTTAAAAGTATAAGAAGAGTCATAACTTTAAAAAAAGTTCTTGATAAAAATCTGGTAATAATTAGCAAATCCTAAAAAAAATTACACATTTTTTATTGTAATTGGGATCTTTCAATCTATGATAGTCTAAACTTTTTTAGGATCCATTATAAGGCCATCATGTGAAATGATGTATCCTAAAAATTCAACTTGAATAATGTGAAATGTACACTTTTTCATTCTCGCATAAAATCTTGCATTTCTTAGTTTTTGTAATATATGACAAACATGAAGTTTAAGTTTTTTTATATTTTTAGAATAGATTAAAATGTTGTCCAAATAATAAATAACAAAGTCATCAAAAAATTCACAAAAGACATCATTTATTAGATATTAAAAAGTAGAATGTGTATTTGTGAATCCAAAAGGCATGACATTATATTCAAAATTTCCATATTAGTTCAAAATGTAATCTTCGATTCATTTTTTTTTAATGCATATCAAATTATATATTCTTTGTATATTTAATTTGATATTGTTCTTTTTTTAATTGAACTGATCAAGAAGTCTTGAAATCAAAGAGAAAAAATACCTATTTTTGATGGTGATCTTATTAAATCCTTGATAATTCACAAATATTTGCAAAGATGCATCCTTTTTCTTCACAAATAAGAAAAGAGCCTCAACTAGAGATTTAGAATGGCATATGAAGTTTTTAACCAAGTTTTTACTAAAATATTCTTTAAGTACAACCAATTCATTCTATAATAGGCTATAAATTGGTCCAAATAGTAGTTAAGTTCCTTCTTGAAAATCGATGGACTAATCATATAAACAATATGCTAAAAGAAAATTTACATTTTTCTTCACAAAAACGTCTTGATAATTTTGATATTGGCTTGAAATATTAGTTGAAATCTTTTTTCTATCAAAAATAAATGTGGTATATATAGCAAAAGTTGATCTTTATTTTATAACATGTATAAAAATTCTTACATCCATTAAGAATAGTTTGGATATATTAAACTTGTAAGTTTTTATTTAACTAGCAAAATCCTAGGTAAAATTATAGAAGAAATCAAAGTTATATGAAATCCAATCTTTTTGAAGGTTATATTTTTTTAGCTATAATAATCCTAAAATAGTTAGGTAGAAGGAGATTCAATCATATTAAATATTACTAAGCTATTATAACTATTAGTTGTTACAAATAAAGAAAAATTTTAAGGATGATATCTTTAAACAACATCAAATAATTATCTATTACTTTTACATGTATAAGTTTGTTTTTTTAACTAAAGATATTTCTTGTATTTTTTACTAAATTTTTATCTTTGAAACAAAGTGAGGCTCTTAAATCTAACAAGGCTAAGACTTTGTGATTTTTTGGTCTTAAATAAATTTCTATTATAAAACAAGATGAAAGATCTAAGGAGAAGATAGGACCATTATTAGATATTGAACAAGATTTCAACCACATGGTCCCTATTTTAATTGAAAAAATTATTTTTTTCACACATCGTCTTTTTTTGCAATCATGCTCTTTATTTTGTAGTTGTCTTGCTTCTTCAAAAAATATTAAATAAGGTACTTAGGTTCTCCACAATATATGCATAACTCTTCTTAATGACATCAAATCTTTTCTTGCTAAATAAGAGGTTTAAAATATATCATATCAATTTTCATAGATTTTGGTCTTGATGAATAAGTTTCTATAAACTTAAAATTTATCTCTATAACTTGACTTATACATCTTTAACCAAATCTTTATTCTTGGCATCTTTCAAAAAATCAATTATTGCATGTAATATCTTGAATAATAAATTTCTCCAATAAATTTGCTCTCAAAATTATCAACATTAAATCTTTGATATTATCTTTTTATCTATATCAAAATTGATTGATAGGGGCCTTCTTATTCTAATCCATGTTCTAAGCAAGATTTTAAAATTTCATAGCATTTATAATAACAAAATGTGTTCTTTCTTATACAAATATGAGTTTGATTTCTACTATCCTTTTTCAATTACTTTTTCTAAATATAACCATGAAAACTTTCAAGAATGAATTTGAATTATAGAGTAGTCATGAATATTTTTTCATCAAAGGTGCAAGCCAAGAAAAAGTGATGCATCTATGAATCCAACTTAAATAAATCTATAAAGGTATTGAGAAGGATGCAACCTTAAATAGACCTTTACTTATTATAGAAATCTTTGAAACTTCAATCCTATTCCATTGAACTTCTCCAATATATTTATCCTTGCCTCCTTTATAATTATAGTAGTAAGATTTTTTTAATTTAGTTGTGAACTTGATTTATTTACTTCTTTCAATTCATTAACTTTTTGACATAGACTTTTAACTTTATTATTGATCTCTTCTATAAGTATTAGAATACTTCTATAGTTGACATTAGAAATACATAAAATTTCCATCCCAAGAGTATTGATATACTCATAAAGATCTACAATGATTGTAAATTTATTCTCACTTCCACTAAGAATAGCATCTATAATTTTTCTTTTCATAAACAACTCAAACAAATTTATAAGTGAAATTAGAAGATGATAATTTGCATCCTCTAATATCAAATAAATATTTCAATAAAAATGAATAATCTACTCTCTTTAAGAAAAAAATCATTATTAGGGAACCAAAATATTAGATTAAAGGTGGATAGTCCCCAACCTTTCAAATACAACAATAGAAGTAAGATAGTGCACTTGCTTTTGAAAACAAAACAAAAACAATGAATTAGCACAATTGTCAAACTATTAAAGATATGAATTTTAAGGATCCAAAAATTCAACATACTCTTATGTAAGTTAAAAAGAATAGATATTCATTCAAAACTAATATAATATTAAAACTAAAATGGCTAATATTAAAGATAAGAAGATTAAAAAGACTTGAAACAAGACTAATGACTAAAAAGGTGTTGATAAGAATGAAGAAGATTTCACTCTTGTCTCCATATATTATCTAATTAGAAGCTACTTGACAATGTTTTATAGGACCTTCAATACATGTTCAACTTATAAAAAAAAAATCCTATATATGCACCATGTAGTTAGCTTGTTTTACAAGCTACTAGTACATGTAATAAGTGGCTAACTTATTAGAAAAGTTTCTAACCTATTAATCAACTACAAGTACATCTAAAGTCAAATACATGTCTATATAACTTCTAAGAAGCTTTGCCATAAGATAATATCAAATCTACCTACATTTATTTTCTATCAAACATTTCATATCTAAGTAAATATGTATGTCTATGATAGTTTACTACAAAATAGGTCAAAATGTGGATCACCAAATTCAAATGTATTAGAAAGTGTCAAGCTTCTAATCGATCTTCTAATAATTTATCAAATTATATAGATAATTATTTTCATAAATATTTTTTATTTTTGATATATTCATTAACATGATTAATGTTTTTTATAAATAAATATAAATAAATAAATTATTAAATAGATCTAAATTTTTACTAATTCGGCCTACCTATTCTAAAAAAAAAAAAAAAAAAAAACAATCTCTAGATATATTTCTCCTATATTGGATTTATAACCAATTAAAATCAACCACATTTATCATAATTATCATATTCTTCATCAAACATGGATTTATTTAGTAAAAGCATGGATCTATTTAATATTTTTTCAATATATAATAATACTAAAAGTCAGCAAAATAAAAGCAATAGGAAAAATATAAAATATTTTAGATTAAATATAGACCAATCTAATAGAATAAATTAAAGAATACGTTAGTGTATAAGAATAAATGATTGCAAATGATGTTTTGTACAAAGAAGAGGATATCCACCTTTGTTCAATAAACTTAATCTCAAAAAATATGTATATATATATATATATATATATATAGCTCTCTTCTCTCTCTACATTTAATTTTTTTTTGGAAAAAATAAATAATGTCCTCTTAATGAAGGATATTTAATAAAAATAATAGATTGGGAAAAAACAAAACAAAACAAAACAAATGATTCAATGTCAATATAAAATTCAGCTAAGAATGCGACTTTTTAGGAATAGAAGTTGAAAATAAAATGGCGTCTACATAGAATATTAAACAAAGGCACACAAAGTTGTACAAAAGAAACCTTTACTCTTATCCTCACATAAGATTTAGTGACCAACAAAAAAAAATTATCAATAAAATATTTAAAATAAAAATAAAAATAAAAAACTTTTTCACAAACGACATCAACAGCTCATTCCAACAACGTGTTAATGACCCACAATGATTTTCTTTGGAGGTTTCCTAAATGGCATCTTCCTCGTTAAAACACCCACAAATAGTGTTTACTGGTTCCCCTTGCAATGAAAACGTTTTCATTTGTGCCAAAAAAAAACAAAACAAAACAAACCCACAACTAGCCCTTCCTCTTCTCTCCTCTCTAAGCAGAATTCTCCAAGCAAAACCTCCCACTAACTGTAGCCCACCCTTCACAACAACAAGCAAAACACAACTTGTAGAATTATGCAGTGAACCAAGTGGTCCCGGGTACACACACTCCAGCAGATCTGGTGTGGACTGAGCACGTTGACTCCGATTGCTGGGTTTGGTTGTGTTCGATGTCTGCACACGGATTTGTGGACGGTTCAGAGCTGGTTTCTAAACACTCGGGAGTTCTAAACATAGACAATGGGGTAGATTTTTGACTAAGTTTAGGATTCAATTGGAGTTTCCTTCTAAAGAGTCCAACTCAGTGTCCTAACAGGAAGGTTTCCACTCAGAGCTGCCCCCAGAAGTCAGAGATGTCTTCTTCGGAGCACCGAGATTCCATCATCCAGTTTGCTGCAGTTCCTTTGGACTGGTCCCACAATGCCACCTTCCAGTCTCCTGCCCATCCTTAACTATTGTCGATATCCATCAGTCAGTAGAGTGCTTTGTCAGTAACAAGCGAGGTGCTTTGTGAAGTAACTTACCTTGTCTTGCGGGAATATTCAAACAATGGGACAAAGTTTACCCTTGATACGTAACGAAGTCGGTACTGGGAACTGGAGACTCCGTGGACATACGGAAGGCATCGGTTGCTCTTTTCATGAAAGTTGGATATCTATCTACTTTTCTTTACTGTTACTTTTTTTTTGTTTTTTCGTGAAAGTTCCTGGTGTTTGATGATGGAGCTGGAGAGATGCAAACTCAGGTGGATACGAACTGGGGAACTCTACAGACGATGATTTACTCATTTTCTCCTTGTTGCAGAGATTGCTGTAGTTCCAGATAGCCATGCTCATTCGGATTTATGAATCTGCATTTTCCAAGTAGTCAAGGCAATGCATTAGGTTATGAAACTCATTTGTTGGATTAAATTCAAGCTCAAAGAACCCATGGTGTTTCTCCTTAACGGATTCTCATTGATTGTAGATAGGTACCCAAGAATGGTCGAAAGAGGTAGTAGTAGGTTCAGAATACAGACCCGTGTCTGTACAGAAAATCGATGACGACAAGGGCTGAATTTGCTTTGTAGCTTCCGGTCGACGATCGGATGATCTTTGCCACTTCTGTGACACGCATTATCTTGAATGAGTCAATCTCTCCGTCTGAAACATTCCAAAGCTACCAATAATGAAATCCTGCTGCAGAACAAATATAATCATTTTATGTGTCAGGATGTCAGCACAACGTAGACGTCAAGGTAAGAACTTAGAAAGTTTGGAGCAAACCATTGTTTTTTGGTTGCCAGAAATACGGCACCTCGAGGTCGTAACAGAAGATAACATCTCTCTTCATTTTCTGATCATCGATCTGCTCGTAACTAATAGTACGCACAGGAATGGCCTTCTCCGCCATGTCAGATGGCATGTTAGCTCTTGCTTGAGCGTACCTTAGAATGTTCTCTTTAGGCGTTAGGTTGACGGGCTATTTCCAAAAGGGTCCATTAGTACTCTCGGTGGTTAAAAAACATGACCACGGAATTGCAATTTCGTAGACGCAATGCAGATCATCCAACAGTTATATCCATTAAAGCATGTTATTAGAAACTGTGGAGAAATGGTTGAAGCCCGACCTGGCCTCCGGCAACAAGATGATCATACTTCCCAGGAAAGTCCTGATGCATCTTGCTATCACCACGAATGCTCACCCACAGGAACATCTCGCCGTCAACGATTGTGTACCCGTTCAGATGCGTGTGGTATGCCTGTGTGTACATTCGTAATTCACCTCGGTTAGGAACCCGACATCTGTTCGCGCAAATTTGAATTTGCTTAAGAGATCTGCATTAAAGAATATTAAACCTGCATCCTAGTTTTGGAGCAGCATAAAGTTACAAGGGTTGTAGTGAAAAGTACTTACTTTGGTGCCCAAGTATGGCACGCAAGCTCGTTCTAACCAAAACAGAGAAGGTGATCCAAAGCTTGTGACAACTGGATATTTCTGCGTGCATGTTACTGAGAATTAGATCGAAGGTACTAAACGAATTCCGAAGCAAGCTCCAAAAGCACAATCACTCACAATCACTTCAGACTTTTTACAAAATCCCAATTCACATATTGAAGCATGCCCACTGAATGAAAAGCCCAACGACAGGTGATCGAAGTTCTTGAAATGGAGAGCAAAGCATAAACTCCATGCATGCCCATTTTGTTGTGTATCAAAAAAATGTCAATAAAGGAAAATTGTCTTTCAACACCAGCTCACCTCATTGCGCCAGCTGTGTATCTTGCCCTCGTTCGCCAAGATTTGCATCACGCCTTCGACAGAAGCTGTGCAATCTTTCTCGGTAATGAGGGTGCGGTTCAATTGAACCATCTGTCCTTTCGCTTTGTCCCCAGAAAAGGTAAAAATGCCTGGGAAGCGCTTCAATTCCTCAGCAAACCTGCGGCAAAGAAGCTCCACAGTATTCACAGTCCATACAACACGAGGCTTATCGAGCAGAGCTTGTCAAGTTGTCTACCCAGGTGGCCATCCACAGAATCTACAAAAGTAAATTGCAACATGAATGGAACGTTCTTCACAGTTAGAAGAGGATATAGTCGCAAAACATCAAGCGGGCCCTTAACAAAAAAACGTCTGAAATTGAAGCAACCTCATGACATCTGCAGTGACATGTACAAATGATGCATCTAGCTTTCTAAGTTGCAGGATTGACGACATCTGAGAGAGTTACTTGGGGTGGATGAAGCCCACATGAAGCCCTTGCCCAGCAATGAAGGGCAGATAATCCTTCCTCTTATCCTGCAAGAATTCTTGAGTCAGGGGAAACCTAACATTTTCAACAAGTTCAGACTCTTTCAACATTTTTAGAATGCCCTGCTTGAGTCGAGAATGTTGCTGCGAGACCAACGTGCTTTGATTTGCATCCATGAACTTGCAAAGACTCGATCAGAAGGAAACTGTGCAAACGAAAGATCAACGTTGTCTAATTTTCGTTTTCACTAGCCAAGAAAAGGGATATTCCAGTAGCATGTCAGTGAAGCTAAACACACAATTTTCGACAATTAGCCATGGAATCGCATTCACTTCTGCAAAATTAGTGCTGACTTGCACAAGTATGCGCCACATTTTGCTGTTGATCGTCTGGACAAACTTCATCAAGGACTCTAGAGATGACTTCAAACCCATCAGCGGAAGAAGTTCAACCAATGCTTTGAGTGTGTGTGTGTGTGGTGGAGTGATGGAATGAGAGGTACTCGATTTGAATTGCATCGTTCAACATGAGCCCAGTAGCCATCGAGACCTTCGATCACGAACGAGTATCTGGACGGCGTCCCGTGAGTGATCATTTCAGATTTGTTACCCATCTCATCGACAGGGAAATCAGAGTAGGGCACGCCGGGCTTTCGGTTTGGTCGTGGAAACATTCTGCCGACTTTACAATCTCAAAATCTGTCCTCTTCTCAGGAGTTGGTTACGATTCACCCTTAGATTTCTTGAGAATCTTCGCTTTCGCTGCTGCTCTAAATTGGGTTTGCAGATTTTGTGCCTACTAAATCGTCACCGAGAAAACCTAGATGTCCTTCAAAGCGTTTGCTGCTGAGCTTACAGCCCACAGCTCCAGTGAAACAACCGGTGGGCAAACAGCTTGCTCTGTCACTAAGGATTGCCTGAGTCCTGCGGAATCGAAGAGTCTCGTCTATTCGGCTCCAAAGGTTTCGAGCCAACGTTTCATGTAACGTTCACGCCAAATCTGAAGTCCCTTCAATCCAATACACGGCGAAACCGTTTCGCAGACCCAACTGTTTTCTAAACTACTACTGCTGAGATGTGGTTAGGATCATCAGAATTTGTGGGTGCAATGGAATCATAAAGATGAAGCAACGCAATCGAACTGAGTCTACAGGACGTGGTTAATTAATGATCTCGGATGAATGGCGACACAATGAATGAAGAATCCGGGTGGGTTATCCTAACCCAATCTTGTGGGATAAGAGCGGCCTTCTTCGAAATGCTCGCTGCTGCAGCGTTTGAAGTTCTCTCGCCACCATCGCCAGATCCCTTCTCCCGCACCGTATTACTGCAGTAGCGTGAAGAATTAACAGGAAAAGCAGGAAGTTATGGCGGCCTTGACAATGGCGCACTCTTCTGCGCTTCTGCGGAGCTGCGGGGCGGACGCTCCTGCGACGCCTGGGGCCACTACGATTGAGAAGAGGATCGGTGCGGTGGCATTGCGTCAGAGACGAGGTGCTCATTTCGGAGAGGTCAGGGAGGGGTCATTATTTGGGCAGAGTGTCAGTTTGGTGAAGCCTAGTGGTGTTACGGCAAGCAGGAGTGTGAAGCGGAGTGTTGTAGAGGCCACTGCGACGTTTGATACGCAGACCAAAGTTGCGCTGGTGCGCATTGGTACTCGTGGAAGGTTAGTTCCCTCTGCACTGCCATAAATTGTGGATGCGTGCTAGTTTCTGATGCATCCCGAATTGCTGCACGACTGCATTGAGGAAAAATGGAAATGGTTTCGTAGTGTTTGGTGGACCTAGATGTCCGAATTATGGATTCTGAACGGCTAAATTAATTAGACTGCTTTCTCTCAGGTACAACATAAAGAGATGTGCTTCCATGATTGTTTGATTTTGTGGCGCGTTGCTCAAAGCTCCCGTACTTGTAAGTAGTTTGGGGCTGGATTGACTTGCCAAAGAGTAGGTAGAGGTATATGTTATAGGGTTTTAAATTATCGGAGCTGAACTAATCTCGAGTGTAAGAATGTGTCTCATTTTCAACGTGTGTTTAATTTTTTATGTCTACTGTGTAGTGCAGCTCAGGTATTGGAGTGCAAATTCTGTTGAGAATAATAGAGGGATTGAGTTCTCAGTAGAGGTTTCAATGGAGGGTTTCTCTAAGTTTGTAAGGGTTTTTCGCAATACTTTTTCCCAAAGTGCACCATTAGTAACGTGGAATGGGGGCTGGAAAACAGTCCTCTGGCGTTGGCACAGGCTTATCAGACTCGAGACAAGTTGAAGGCAGCTCATCCTGAATTGGCGGAGGAGGGAGCCCTTGAAATTGTCATCATCAAGACTACTGGAGACAAGATTTTGAGTCAACCGTTGGCAGATATTGGAGGCAAGGGTTTGTTCACCAAGGAAATTGATGATGCGTTGTTGAACGGTGATATCGACATCGCCGTTCACTCCATGAAGGACGTTCCCACCTATTTACCTGAGGGCACAATACTCCCCTGCAACCTCCCCCGGGAAGATGTTCGTGACGCTTTTATTTGTCCGAATTATTCTTCTCTTGCCGAACTACCTGAAGGCAGTGTGGTTGGCAGTGCATCTCTGCGGAGGCAATCTCAACTCCTACACAAGTATCCTCATCTTAAGGTAATATACTGACGTCCTTTCTCCTTTCATCTTAGAGTATTGTCCACCCTAATCTGTCTTTGTTTTTGTTTGTATCTTTTTTTGTTTTTTTTATATTTTTGTTTGTGTTTGTGGTTTATGTTTTTAATAATAATAATAATATTATTATTATTATTATTATTATTATTACTATTTTGTGTGTGTGTGATTTTTTATTTTTTATTTTTTATTTTATTTTAAATTTGTAGTTTGTCGTAGAAATGTAGTTTAGATCTTTTGCAGTTGGAATATGGGAGTTGTGTTGTACATCTTCTACCTTACGTGCCGATTAGCGAAGTTGAGTCAGTGGAAAATGCAAGGGGTGCACTATTCTGTTGGCTTGTAACTTTCCTCTTCGTCTGATAACGTCACTGAAGAGTATCCTGTCGAGTCCAGGTCAGTACCTTGCTTGTTGTTGCCTTGAATCGATTCCTTCAAATTGCTAGTAAATAATTTGTGTTGATTTTTTCTTCTTTTTACTAACTACATTGAGGAGCAGTCATTGTATCGATTTTGTAGAATGATTTTTTACTTAGTTTGTGAACGAATATTTCTTTTAATACAATTCTTTTGGAGGAGCATTGAATGTCTTAAACTACGACTGAGATGGTCAAGAACCAGACCTTAGCTTAACTTTTTTGCTGTACTCGTCTTCTAACACATCGCATGATACTTATTGTAAAGCTGTGTTTTGCCACAGGTAGTAAATTTTAGAGGAAATGTTCAGACTCGGCTTCGTAAGTTGAGTGAAGGAACAGTTCAAGCCACACTCTTAGCCCTGGCTGGTCTGAAGCGCTTAGACATGACAGAGCATGTTACAACTATCCTTGATACCGATGATATGCTCCCTGCCATTGCACAAGGAGCCATTGGTATTGCTTGTCGAACTGGGGACACTAAGATGGTGAGTTCTAAAAGGTGGAGAAAACAAGTATAGCATTTTATTTGTAGTTCATTTTATTGGTATGGCAACCTAGTCGAAGTCTAGTAGTACGTAAAGTCCGTTGATCTTTCTCCGCCACTATGAGATGTACCAGAAGTTCAGAACCATAACTGTTAGTTGTGTGCTTCACTTGACTTAAATCATTAACCATGTTCGAATTTTTTAGGAGGAGTATCTTTCGTCTTTAAATCACGAGGACACAAGACTAGCAGTGGCATGCGAGAGGGCATTTTTGGCTAAGCTGGACGGCTCTTGCCGCACACCAATTGCTGGTTTGGCCCAACGTACAGATGACGGCTGCTCGTTTCGGGGCCTGGTTGCAACCACTGATGGGAAACAAGGTCTGTGAAAAGACTTTTGCATTCAGTTGCTTTGTTATTCACAGTTTGTACTCCCCTGCAATCAGATTTCTCTAAATTTTCTTACTGGTGTGGCTAATTTCTTATTTTATATCTGCTTGTGTTGCACCATGCATGCTTACACATTGACCATGGTTGTTGAAATGGTTAGTTGTCAAAATAGCGAGGCATTTTCATCTTGCTTGTTAGCTATGAGGATTAAAGCTCAGAATGTGATGTTTCAGTGTTGGAGACCTCAAGGAAGGGCTCATTTTTCTATGATGATATGATCGCTTTGGCACAAGATGCCGGACAAGAGCTCATCTCAAGGGCTGGCCCAGATTTTTTCGAGTGGTAGAATTCTTGAAAATGCTCCAAGTTAACTTGGACTGGTTAAGCATGGTACTAATGCACACCAAGATCGTATTGGAAGGTATGATTAGAGGTTGTATCTACAGAAGAGTAGGTTCCAAAGGAAACAGGTGGCTTCAGTTCTCCGCGGCATGTAGGAATTGTTTTAGGTTAAGGGAGGCAACGTCAAGCTGGCTAGTAAATTCCCAGTGGGATTGTAGTTTTTTCTTAGTTCTTAGGTGATTTTCGTGGCTCTCATTTCTCAAATAAGAAAATTATTTTTCGAAGCATTATATCTGAAGTTGTCACTCTTATACCTGCAGCAATTTGAATGCTACATCTCTTATAAAGTTTCAGTTACTGACATGAAATTTGTTGATACTAAGTCCAGTCAACAACACAATGGGAATCAGCGTACTTCAGGAACCGAAATCTCATTCAATCTAGCCACGGTCATTGTGCATTCTTTTTGGAACCCATTTTGAGTTACTGCCTGGAACCCACAGAAACTGTTTTATCTTTAGAAATGCTTACATTGTTGATAACGACACTTCATTTTCATTTGAAATGAATCTTCTACTGTTCGCCCTTGATTGGGTCATTAATCTGTAAAGAGGCGCTCGTGCAACTCCTACAGTTTTACTTCTACTAAATGTTCCCTCGTTGTTTTAAAGCATGAGCAGCCTATTCAAGTGTTCTTTGATTAATTTAGTCAGAATCACTAATGGGATAATTTAAACCGCTTAAAGTAGCCTGAGTGAATGTTATCCCCCAATTTAAGTTGTTACATGTCATAAGAATTATGGAGATGACACCTTAATTGACCATGGCCAAAAGATAGGTGCCTACCTGCAGAGCTATATATATCTTTTTTTCCTGAGGATTTACCACTCCTTGCCTTGACAAAACACTTGCACAAGAAGAAATGTATTAGTTTCTATTTTTCTTAGTCTAATTGGATAATTGATTAAAAAGCTTTTGAAAAGCTTAAAAAATTATGACAAAACATGATCTTGGTGAATACATGGCTGAAAAATCCAATAATTTGTTTTCAACATGAGTTAAAAAGAATGCCAATCACCAAGCAAACAAGGTTTATTTTGGGAATTGAAGATGTGAAAGTGTTTGGTGAATAAAAAATTTCTTTTGCCAAAACCTCTAGAAAGAAAATGTAAAAGCAAATTAATTTGCATTGAACAAACCAAAATTTGGCAAAGTGACATGAATTTGATCAAAGGAGGTTATGCAATAGTAATCACATTTCATATAGCTTAGCTTCCAAAGAGTCTTTTCAGAAATTAAAAAGTATTTCATAATCAATGGAGATTCTTTTCTATTTTGAACACACTCAAAAATTAAGGTAAAGAGATTGGTGTTAGCAAACTTGATAGTGACAAATAGCACATAATATTAGAAAAATGGTACCTATAGTGACTTGAAAACCATGAAACCCAATGGCTAAGAAAAAGGTAGAATCCTAAATACCATCATAAATTATGAAGGGTACTTCTACATACTCCATTCCTTGAAACTAGGTGAAGACTAGAGTTAACAAAATGATAGAGTCAAAAGTCACTCCATAGAGCCGTACAACTTGGTTGTTGTGTACTTGTCTTACATAATAAAGTGATCTCTGAAACATGTGAGATAGTTACCTATTAAACTCACCAACTTAATTTTTTCATATGTTTGGCACATAGTCCTTTATAAAGGGTTAGACTTAATTCTATTCAGACATGAAGTGAGATTTCCCACGTCAATCCCTTGTATGTTTTACCATTTTGTGAAATTAACAGGTGTAAAGAAAAAGTATCAACCAATCGATACAGAGATTGCAAAATCACAACTGCCAAGAAATATTTATGATATTGTTTCATTATATTAGTGATTCTACATTGATTTCTCCAAATATATTTTGTTCTGAACGCACAACCGGAAAATCACATACCAACATTCCATTTAAGAGGAAAACTAAAATATCTTTTTTTGGTAAAACATATGCCATACCACACAGAGTAACAAACTGGGCAGTGTCGTACAAAATAAGAAGTGCATAGAAATGAAGGTCAACAATCATATTTTGGTGCAAAAGAATTTGCGAAGCCCAGTCATAATCTGCCTTTTTGATTGAAGTCCAGCAAGTCACTTTTAATCTCAGGAAGAGAAAAAACTTTCGCAACACAAGTCAGTATGGTTGAATCGCTACCGAGGATTACGCCCCTCAAAGCTCAAGCTAAGAAGTGAGCATTATCACTACCATGATTGGTTAAATACGCAGGATTATTGAAATCGTTCAACCAAAGTTTCCACAAAACTTTTCCTATAACAATTGTGTCGTTAAGAATAGCTAGAAAACTGAGACTATTCGTCCTCTTGATACGGCATATTCATCCTCTCTACCTGCTGAACTGATTTACTTGGGTTACGAATCCCTTAGTAACGATCGTCCTTTTGGCAAAGACTTTTAGTATACAGAAAACTAAATAAAAAGCAATGATCACGTGTGATTAGGCAACGACTAGGTCGGGAACTTTCGTCTGTTGTCGATCGGTAACTGTCATGTATAGTCCCTGGCACGCGCACACAAAACAAAGTCAGAAACTCTCGACATTATATCTACATGTATGCAAATCTTTTTACTTTCGCCAGGTTCCCAGAAATAAGCTACAAAGAATGGCAAAACACCCATTTCAGGTTTACGCACTGCCCGATAGTAAAAGATCCAAATTAATGTATTAGCAATTTACCGTGGTAGTGTGAATAGTGGCGCCAGTTGTCATTCCAATTGTCTGGTTGGGAACCAAGTCAAACTTGAACCTCTGCAGAAGCACTGCCAATGCGACCGTAGCTTCCAGCATAGCAAATTGATCACCAACACATTTGCGAGGCCCTCCGCTGAATGGAATATATCTACGAACACCATCCAGAACCTATTTAGAGGTTTGTCTTGCGAGAAAACCCTTTTAATTAACTCATTTGAGCAGTCGGTTTCAAAAGGGCACCTTTCATAAGATTACCATAACAAATAAACAAGCAAACAAAGCAAGAAGGCATTGGTACTAAGAGCATGAGGATCGCATACTTGAAGTCTGTATTGGTTTCATTAGGCACAGGTCCATCAACGTCAAACCGTTCCGGTACAAACTCTTCTGCATTGTCCCAAACCTGGGGGGAGTGATGAATGTTATACACAGATATCATTACGTCTTGCCCTGCTTCAATCTTGTAACCTCCAGGTAGTTCATCTGCCACCCTAGCTCTTCGTAGCAAAACCTGCAGTCAAACATCTTTCAATTGCCAGTATCTCTCGATTTTGAAGTTGAAAAAACGGATAAAAAGTAGGAATTTAACCTGAAATCTTGAGAGGACGATCAATAATATCTAAGGGTCCTAGGCGAAGAATTTTAACACATGGATTTTGCGATATTCGAAGATCTAGATTTTCTTAAAAGACGGTATATTGATTCATTAAAAATGCACAGATTGCTACACGAACATGGTTTAGATGTGAATGCAAAATTAGTAGTTCTAAAAATGCATGATACTTTGGATTAGGCTGACAGTGGTCAAATCAGTAGATCACGTACCGGAGGATGTGGGTAGATGCGCATGGACTCGTTAATGCAGCGCGTTAAATACTTCAATTCCTTTATGTCAGCAAATTGTGGCTTTCTTCCTGCCAAGACTCGGTCAAGTTCCTCATGCACCTTTGCTAATGCGGCTGGGTTCTGTAAATACACACTTGCCCTTTAAGTTGTGCTACAAAATGCCAGAAAGTATAATAAAGAAATAATAATTAGAAGACTTCGGACACTCTGAATCTTTACATAAAATTCTGAACTAAACCAACCTGGTGCAGCATTATGTGCTTTAGGGACTATCTTGAGCAGCAACCATATACATGCACAGAATATACAGAAGTAACGATGGAGTACTAAATCACCGCTGACTTCATACAGGACTTGAAAGATTAGTTAAAACAAGGAAGGCAGAGAGTTTACCTTGCTCAGAAGGTATACAGTCCATGTCAACACAGAACCTGTGGTTTCATGGCCAGCTACAAGCATCGATAGTAAGTCATCTCGAAGTTGCACACTAGATACCTGCACCCGAATGACAAAACTCAGCTAGTGCATACTCGTCCATCTCATGGTCTGAACATTCAGCCAAATCTTATCATCTGTATGATAAGTGAAACAACGAAATATTTCAAATCAATTGCAGAACAATATAGATTCTAACATCAACAATGACATGTCATTTATAAAATTGCGTAACCCCATCTAGCCGCTTGTGAATCATTACCTCTTCTCTGCTTGCCAGCAAGAACCGTAGAACACTGGGATCTGACTCATTCACATACTCCTCTCCTTCAATTGTCTCCTTTTCGGCCTCCACCATCTCTTTGCATTGAGCTACCAGCTTCTCGACAGTCTCCCTAATAATTTCTACAGCTTTAGCAGCTTTCTGTTGCCTAGGTACAATTTTGCATAGCAGGGGAATCTGCATCCATTCATAGGTAAAAATTTAAAATATGTATCAGTGTCGCCACGACAACAAAATGATTCAAGCTTCATGCTAACCCTATGAAAAAATCCTCTGCAAACTAACTTATTACCGAATATAACCACGATTGGCAGCATCTATGACCTAGCTACAAACTTTGTGTAAATTCTAGACGTTGGATACACCTACGTAACTCGAAAAAGACTTCGAAGATTGATAATCATTTGCCAGAAAATCAATGGCACGTGAAAATGCGAAGACATAGAAAATTTCCAACCTGCCAGTAGGGCAATATATCTGTAGACCTAGACTCAGTTTCCTTCAAGGCAGTGTAAACCGCATCAATGACAGGGCTGTCAGTTTTGAGAGAATCAAATTCGTAATTGAAGACAGAAAGCCCAATGATGTCCAGCGTCAGCTGCGACATTTGTGCTTCCATGTTCACAGGGGCCCCTGATGCAACAACTTTCTCAAGCTTGGCAACCAGCGCATCCGAGCATCTGCAGAAGACGCGGTCCACCATTGTCGACAAATACTTTTTGTGAAGTGATGGAACAACCGCCCGTCGCCGAGCCTACACAATATTTTCACATTGATCAACCAAGACATTATGCAGACCGCAAAATAACACCAGCAACATAAGATTCTACGAGGACGAGAGAGAGAATGCTTCGTATCAGACACTGCCTGTTTCAATGACGCCTAATACAACCGGCGAAAAGCGCGAAATAACATGAATGGATAGCAGACCGTCCACAATTGGTCTTCAGCAATGGCGAATCCCGACCCGAAGAGAAATTCGGAAACCTCAGCCACCAACCCCTTGGAGTATTTCGTCCCATACCCTTTCAAAACATGCTTAGCCACAGCAGGATCCCCGACTATCACGAAATTGCGCGGCCCGGCTGCGAGCCTGTACACGGGTCCATTTTCCATCATCCATTTAAAGAGCGGCAGGAACAATGCACCCCCGAGCAAGTCCTTCACATCCTCGAGCTTCGCATCCGCCACAGGAATCCCAGATGTATCCGGCCCTTTTCCAAGGCTCACTATCTTGGTGAGCCAGTCGGGACTCACCCACGACTTCCCCGCCCCCGACTTTTCTACACTACTCCTCCCATTATCATTGTCCTCAGCACCACCACTGCACCGCACTCGCAGCCTTCCTTGATCACAGAAATTCCCGACGCGTCCTGCTGGTCCGCCCCGCAACCCCATTTTGTACGCTCCGGAAAATTTCGAATCATAATGAATAGGCCCGATGGTCCTGTTGCAGCAGCCTGGCCGTCGAGTCCCAATCCCCACGTGAAGAGATGGAGACGCCATAGCTGCTGTGCTGCTGCGAGGCTTGAAAACAACGTCGCTGAGGCATGTCGAAGCACAACTTACTCACATGGAAGAAGAGGAGGTGGATAAGATGGGCCGGGTCTCCCCACCCGGCCCTTGATTTCTCTGCCCAACCGTGATTTAAACCCGTGATTTCAAGTCCCTTCGGTAGTGGCTTGCGCTCGCCCAGTTGTGTTCAAGTTTTTTGCATTCAATAAAAGTATACAGTGACAAACAAAACCGAGTACAAAATTTGAAGTGCCAATTTTCAAGAGCAATTACAGAAATTTCAATGATTGCTTTATAAATCTGAAAGTTACATGGAATAATACACACAGTCTTGTACACATGTACAAAGTTGCACATCAAATTGATAACTAAACATCCTTCTACAAAGTTAAATCAACAACTATGTCTTATACTCAGTATTGTTCAAAGAAAATCTTCAAACTTCAATATTTAGTCCAATAACCTTTTGCTTCCAAAATAGCTGAAATCCTTCTTGGCATACTTTTGTATAGTTTCTCACAATCTTTTGCATCAAAACTAGGGTAAATACTACAAACATTCTCCCACAATTCTTGAACACCTCTTGGCATTGGAGTGACTTGGCTTAAACGCTGTTTGAGAAGGGCCCAAAAATGTTCCATTGGATTCAAATTTGGAGATTGAGCTCGCCATCGAAGGAGCTGAAATGGCTGTGAAGAGAGCCAAAACTGAACACTTTTTGCCGTATGTTTGGGATCATTATCATGTTGAAAAACCACCTTAGTAGGATCTAAGTTGTAATTCTGTGTGGTACTTTGCAAGTAGGTTTCTAAAATTTTTTTGTACAAGTGTTGCTCCATTCTACCTTCAATTTGATACCAAGCACCCGACCCAAAAGCAGTCATACAACCCCAAATCATAATTGAACCACCACCATATTTGACAGTTTGACTAACATGTTTAGGTCCAGGTCGTTCTCTTTCTCTCAACCAACACCAAGACCTACCATCTGAGTTGATTAGGTTAATCTTTGTCTCATCACTGAAAATAACCCGTCTCCAATCATCAACGGTCCAATTTTTGTATTTATGAGCAAAACTCAACCTTGCAAGAACATGTCTTTTGGCAAGTAGAGGCTTCTTTTGTTGCACACAAGCACCCAAACCAGCTTCTCTCAAACCATGCCTCAAGGTGATGTCTGAGAAGTGTTTACCTGTTTTTTCTCGAAGTTGTTTTGCAGCTGTACTTGCCGTTTTGAGACAACCAGCAGTGACAAGGTGCACACCAAGTCGCTCCTCTTACTCTCCTAAAACCTTTGGATGTCCTCCTCTTTGCTTTTCTATTTCACCACTAATCTCCCTCCTCAGATGAGCTACTGAAGACTAACTCATTCCAAGTGAGACTGCAACTTTTCTTGTAGAAACACCACTCCTAAGCTGCACCAATGCTTGGTGCTTCAATGATTCACACAACCGAGGCATAGAGATACAATTGACAAATCAACTTTCACTATAGATAGTACACAACAAGAGCAACACAACAAACAAAAAATGCCCTCAAATCTTGCAACAAGGAGTGTACATTGAAATTTCGAAATTCAGCAAGAAGAAGCAACCAAAACTGAGTACGCACGTCTGTGTGCTTCTACAACACTTTTCTCATAAATCCTACCTCAAATGATAATGAGATTTTTCATCCATGTAGAGGATTGGATGAATACACACAATAAAAAAGTAATTCTATCAATTGACTTATGTGTCAGTTGGAAGGATTAATGAACTATGAGTGTTCAGATTTTGTACTCGGTTTTGTTTGTCACTGTATATAGAAAACTCAATTCTTGATTCTTTTATAATTGTAATAGTATAAATATGAGAAAATATATACAATAGAAACATTCACAATAATTTTTTCATTGTATTGCATTTCAATGTCTGCTGTACAATTTGAAAAAATATCCGATGGCTTCACCGTTTTTCTTTTTCTTTTTTGTCTTCTGGACGAAATTGTCGTGTTGGAATTTATTCTGTGATCAGTTTAGGTGCTCGTTGTAAAAATTTAATCTTGAAGAAAATCTGATATTGTATTTTGATCCCTTATGAACTCTAAATACAAATATCAAACATATTTGTGTTTGAATAAGTATATCAGATCAAGGTATTAAATATTTTTTCTAAATACTCATTTGTATTGTATGTTGCATATGATTGTTTTAGATTTTCTATTTTACAATTGAAATTCTGCAGTAGTGAACTTTTTTTTTTTTTTTTTTTTTTTTTTTAAATTATAACTGCATTTTTTCACAACTTATATACAATGATTTCGATTCAAGGATAAGACAAACAATGCTTTACATTAATTTTTTTTGAACCATTTTTAAAAAAAATTAATGTATTTAATATATTTTTTGATTTAGAAATTATAAGTAACTTTTGGAAATGTTTGTAGATTTTATCATATAATCTTAAAGAAAAAAGGATTCTTTTCTATTATTTATATGTAAGTGTGCATATATTTAATGAATATAATGAATATATAAATATATGTGCATATATATATATATATATACAATCAATATTATTTATTTTGAAATAATTTTAATTCCAATTTGCAATGGTTCTCAGCTCACTTTTTTAAATCTTATGGCATCTTGAGGCAACAATGGATTGAACACTAAGACAACAATCACCAAGTTGCAAAAAATACATTGTATCCAATCTAAAGAAAGATTTAGAATTTTAAGAATAAATTTTAACTTAAATAGTCAATTCCTCCCTCGTATTAAGAATGCAGGGAAAACATTTGCAAATTGCTGGTTATAATGGGACAATGTCATTTCAGTGTGTGCTTTAATAAACAATCCATTTTTTTCTTGACAAAGTTTCAAAACACATTCAATTTGACAATTTTCAACCATTACACTGTTTAGCTTCATTGAAACCATTGTTATCATATTCTCACCATTGTCCACTATTCTCTTCTTATTTTAGAAATAAATATTGGGTTTTTCCCTCTTTCTTTCTTCCTCCAAAACCATAGAAAAAAGAATGAACATTAATTGCCATGTGAAGGAATTTCACACCACAATAAAGGGTTTCTGCAAATACCAAAAAATTAGGTCAAACTAGACATATGTCAAAGGGAAAAGCAAGTGAAGTAAATGCACACGAAGGAAGACAGTATTAGCCATGTTAAAGAGTCCAGGGAACCTAAAACCTAAAACCCAGTGTCAGGCGGACAGAACCCCGATGGATGAAATATTCACAAAAAGGATGAATGATAAAACGGCCCAGCAAGGCGACTGGACACTGCGTGTGCAGCTCTCGCAGTGCAGCGTAGCTCTTGCTTGTATTTGCGCCCCATTTGCTTTGCTTGGCCTTGTGTTGTGTCAGGATCTCTCCAACCACAACCGAAGCATTGCAAGCATCGCAAGCATCGCAGGGAGCCACTCTATTTGTCTGTCTGTGTTTCCTTGATCCCTCCCTACCCCGCTTTCTCCAATAATGGCGACCACGGTACCGCTCTTTCTCCACCTTCTATTGTGTCTCTGGTGTTCAGATTAGGGTTCAGGGGTGTGGGTCTTTTGAACTTCAGTGTAGAGGTCGTTGTGACGATTTGCGTTTCGGGTGGCGAAGTGGTATTGGTGCTTGGTTGAGATCGGTAGAGCGTTTTCCGAAACTGGAATGCTGGTTTCGTCGTTGGTTCTTGAATGTGCTGGATTTTCGAGGGGTGATGTATGTTTGAGCCGGGAGCGATTGGGAGGTAGCGTGAGGTTGGTTGTATTGCGCCTCAGATTTGTGGGGGTCCGGATGTTCTTGTAGGTCGTGTGTCTGACTTAGACCTGTAGTTGCGAGTCTTGAAGTACTACGTCGGAGCGTAACTGCATATTCTTCAATTTGCTCCCATTTTTTACTTTTTAGGTTTGTTTTGTTTGTTTTCCACAATATTTGGGGGGGGGTTGCGTGTTCTGCTATTGCTGAAGGATCTGCGACCATGTAAGACAGTCCACAGGGCACTTGCGTCCGCGATTGAAAAGAAGGCATTTGCAGGGTGCATTACTTTTTGTCATTTTGCTTTTTTGAGTTCTGTGCGCATCTCACTACCGATGCAATGTAAGAGCTTTAGGGTCGTCTGAAATGGTTTTCGTCATTTGTGTCACGAATAACGTTCCTTTAGAAATGTCTGTATATGCAACAAACGGTTTTTCTTGGAAAGAGGGTTTGTTGTACTTGTTGTACCTTAACTTCGACTGGCTGAATGTCCAGTGCTGTAGACAACTCGTACATTGTATCATACACCTGTAACTTAACTACTTTTTTCTTGAGGCCCATCCTATAGATTATTTGCGTGACCTTGTTATCGAAGGCTTCATACCGTCTCATTTTTAAGATACTTGTTGATTAGGAATCAACTTGGTGTTTTCGTGTAGTCAAGCAACGGACAGATCTAGTTTTTATATTGTCAAAAGTTTCTGCGCTTCCCAGGCAATGGAATCCAAGTGTAACTAAATCTCTGGCATATTTCAATGCTTCGCAGGGGGAGTTGTTCAAGCCCGATGCGATGGAAGAGAAAGGCGAGCGTGCTAGGATGGTATGTTGGACCTCTTAGGCTATCTTTTTTTTTCAGCATCTCTTACATTTCTTTCATAGCTTTCTGAGACCGTGAGATTTGATTTTCCTGGAAAATAATCGCGAACTTTTGGTGATTTTGTTTTTTGAATATTTCTTGCAGGCCTCCTTTATTGGTGCAATGGCAATAGCAGACCTTGTCAAAAGTACTCTTGGTCCTAAAGGAATGGTGAGCATTCCTTTATTCTAATCATGTTATTTGTGGGTGCATTTTGAAATGAAGTTCATCATGGATTAAGACACAGTTCTTGTTTACGGCAAGTTTCTGGATGATAATTTCGTTTTTTCCTCATGTCTTCTTATACTATAAAGTATTAGTTTTTTTGGGTAGTTTCCGGGTGGTTTGTTTTCTCGGTAATGTCTTCCTTTAATGTCCCACTTTAATGAGATTTGGTTTTCATCACATTCAAATATTCTGAATTGTAAAGGATGTCTTGGATATTATCTGGTTTGAAGCTTTCTGTCATCATCTATTTTAAGAAAGGACCGTTCATGCATACTTTTTCAGGACAAAATCCTTCAATCTACCGGTCGTGGCCATAGTGTCACAGTTACCAATGATGGTGCCACTATATTGAAGTCGCTACATGTTGATAATCCAGCTGCCAAAGTCCTTGTTGGTAAGTCACGCCTTCAGCAGACTTTCCCTCAATTCAGCTAAGAACAGAGTATATGCTCATTTGGTTACATATTCTGAGGTGGTTTTAAGAAATTTGTGCTCTCGTGCTCTTCGGCAATGTTACGAAGCATGCGTTGTGAGTGTTGCAACAATAACTGTTTTGATCGGGAAAAATTTCTAACTTAAACTATCTACGAATGCAACAATTTACTGGATTTTAAACATATTACAAGTAGTTTTGAAGATGAGACATTTATCTTGATTTTGGTAGTTTTGGCTTAAAACAGTCCACAGTAAGCATTTTTGCTGATCATATGCCAGTGTAAGTTTAATGGTTGACACAATTGGGGACTGTGCTCCCCGCCCTTGTTTGACAGATATTTCTAAGGTGCAAGATGATGAGGTTGGAGATGGCACAACATCTGTAGTAGTGTTGGCTGGAGAGTTGCTAAGAGAGGCGGAGAAGCTGGTTGCTCTGAAGATTCACCCAATGACTATTATCGCTGGTTTGTAGTGTCTTGAATAACTTTTCCACGAGTTATTTGCTCTGACTGAGTGTTGTACTGGTTATAATTTTTGTATAAGATACGTTGTTTGTTCGTCGCATGTAAATGAATGTCGATCACTATGATTCTTATTCTACTGGGGATATTTGATTTGGTTGGTGCAGGATATCGCATGGCTGCTGAGGCTGCTCGTAGTGCATTAGAAGCTGCTGTTCGTGATAACAAAGATGATTTAGGTATTTCAAGATACTCCAACTTCCATCCATCATATACTTTACTTGGACGTTTTTAGTTTTACAACATAAATTAATGTAATTTTTTACGCAGTAAAGCAGTTGTAAGTGTTGGATTTTCGGAAGAATACTTGGTAAAATCCAGAAATGTTTATGGTGTTGCAGAGCGATTCAGATCAGACCTTGTCAACATTGCCATGACGACACTCAGCTCTAAGATTTTATCACAGGATAAAGTGCACTTCTCTAATCTTGCTGTCGATGCTGTTCTTAGACTTAAGGTACGTATGCGTCTGTAAACGTCCTCTTCTGCAAATGCTCTGCACCTACTCACTGGAGTAGAGATCCCCCCCTCCCTCTTTAGTTCATCCAGACTTTTGTTTTGAGTTGTAGAAAATTGATACTTTATCTTCGTTTATCATGTTCTGTTGTTGCCGTACTGCTTTTAACATTTCTGTCGACTGTCCTTCAACCGCCTTTTTTGATTATATTTGCTGAAGTAAATGATTATCGATGTATGCAGGGCAGCTCTAATTTAGAGTCTATCCAAATCATCAAGAAGTGTGGTGGAGCTTTGAAGGATTCCTTTTTAGATGAAGGGTAGGTTGCTGAATCAGATTTTATGTGAATGAATCTGAGAAGCTTTCATTTATCAGCTTTCATATTGTGTTGCTTCGGTTTGTAATTGGATTTGGTGCCCTTGAGTTGCAGGTTCATTCTAGATAAGAAGATCGGAGTTGGTCAACCGAAACGCATTGAAAATGCTAAAATTCTTGTGGCTAACACAGCCATGGATACCGACAAGGTCAAAATCTATGGGGCACGGGTGCGGGTGGATGGTATGACGAAGGTGGCGGAGATTGAGGCAGCTGAAAAAAACAAAATGAAAAATAAGGTTGAAAAGATCATAGGACATGGCATCAATTGTTTTGTCAATAGACAGCTCATTTATAATTTCCCGGAGGAGCTCTTCGCAGATGCAGGGGTCATGGCTATCGAACATGCCGACTTCGATGGAATAGAACGCTTGGCTCTTGTAACAGGAGGAGAAATTACTTCAACATTCAATGATCCCGAGAATGTGAAGCTTGGACATTGTAAGTTGATCGAAGAGATCATGATTGGGGAAGATAGACTTATCCATTTTTCAGGTGTTGCATTGGGCCAAGCTTGTACCATTGTTCTTCGTGGCGCCAGGTCTGTATCGCCACATCTATCTTATGTGCATTATCACTTGGAGTTCTGGAATATATATTACTGCTCAGGAAGTCCTACGATGGAATGATACATGTGCATGTTTATTGTACCGTTTGGATGCATGCTCTCCTGCTTTTTGTTCTATGAATTTCTTGACATGAATTCCTTTACATAAGTATTTATGTGTTTTACCTGCCTTTTACCAGTTTTATAATTCCATCTGGAACTTCGAGCTGTTCAGTGTGAATTTATCATGACAATGTTCATTACTGTTTTTCGTTGTCTTTACAGTTCACATGTGCTAGATGAAGCTGAGCGGTCTCTCCATGACGCTCTCTGCGTACTGGTTCAAACAGTTCAAGATAGCCGCGTTATCTGGGGTGGAGGGTGGCCAGAATTTTTGATGGCTAGGCGTGTGGAGGAACTTGCGCGTAAAACCCCGGGGAAGAAGTCGCTTGCTATCGATGCTTTTGCAACTGCATTGCGAGCCATTCCCACCACTATTGCTGATAATGCGGGATTGGATAGTGCAGATTTAGTCTCTCAATTACGTGCGGCTCATTCAGAGGATGGTTGCAGATCCGGCATTGATGTCATTTCTGGAGAGGTACATGACAAGAATTTACTGCATACTTTTGTTGATATCTTCCGTTGAAAGTGTTCAAAGTACTGCTGCGCTCGACCATTAAAGTAATATTAAAGGGTTCTCGTATCTTCTCTGTAGGTTGGAGACATGGAGAAGCTTGGCATTTACGAGGCATTTAAGGTGAAGCAGGCGGTTTTAATGTCTGCTACAGAAGCTTCGGAGATGATCCTTCGTGTAGACGAGATCATTAAGTGCGCACCTAGACAACGGGAAGACCGAATGTAAATCCCTCTGTCATAAGAGAGAATCTAGGAGTTCTGTATTTGGGGGCTTGGACTGCTGCAACCCTCTGTACTTGCACCTTGCTTCAAATATGAGCCTCACCAAATTACACCATCAGCCTGTCTAATGGTCTAGCGTTTAAAGCCCGGTGCAGGTGCTTTTCTCAAAGTTAATTGTTTAAGTCTTGGGTTAGCTCATGGAGTCCCTGTTTGCTAGCTTGTGTTCCCTCTCTAAGGGTACTCCTGCGAAGGTATTATCTTTTTTGGCTGAGTCCTTTTTAGTGGAAAATACTTTTGGATTTGTCATAATCCAACTTGTTAAGGCTGTTTGAGAATGGAATATATGATTCAATGAGAGAAGGATCGGTTAAGGATTTCGGTGGCACATGGGTATGATCTTTACATTATACCCAAGTTTGTTGGAATGAGGACATTAATGCTGGTAATTTGGCATCAACCACACAAATGTTATCAGGCAAGAACAGCGAATGTAAAGTCCGCCCACCTTTATCGTAAGTCCATCGGTAGGCATTCCCTTTTTTAACACTGAATGGTTAGCCTCCATGAACATCACCTCTGATTTAGGTGATTACCTCCTCTTTTGATGCAACTGCCTGGTTTTTCAGGCATGTTTCAGCCCCCCTGTTTACACAACTGTCTGTTTTGCTTTTGTAACTACCTCTTTAGTTAGTGCGAACACATCATCTCTCTCGTAGGTACTTTTCACGCTCCTCTTCGTTATCTATTGTCGATGAAGTAAGGTGTAATTTAGACCAACCCTGTTTCCCTTTGCTGAGCAGGCAGCTTTTGCACGAATCGAGAACAATTCTTATATCCTCAACAAGGTGAGGTTAGCAATTGCCAATCATTACTTTGTCCACTTAGGAACCCCAAAAATGCTCTACATGCAACTATGATTAAAAGAGACGAGAAAAATTGTCTCTTGATTATTTTATAAATTCCCCTGTAGTCAAACATTTACTTGGTGAAGCTATGTCAATTGATCAAATCATTTTGTCATTATAACGTGGTCCTTGTCACTTGCCAAGCAGAAGTGTTAAGCAAAAGGAATTTTGTGTGAATTTGAGCCACAGTTAATCTTGTGAGATATTTTGTACTAAAAATGTATGTAGGAAAAAAATTGGGCTTGGGAAAAAGTCAAGCAAGTTAGTAAGTGAAATAAATAGGTTATATTCTTGAATAATACCAAATATATACTTTATGCATTGCAAAATTCATACTAATAGCCAATGTAATGGGTGGTGTCATCTAATAGTTAGGAAACAAGTAAATATTATACATATGACTAAGAAGAAGTAGAAGAGGTTGTTTGGTTGAATTTTGAAGTTCATTTTATATTTATATAACTTGCAAGTTGTGTATCATTTGGTCATGTATCTATTTATTTTAATATTGGTAGTTTTTTGGCTTAACAATATCTAGTATTTGCACAGAAGTAAATTTCTATAATATGACTATGTTTTTTTATATTCACAATAGAATAAACTTGGCACAATTTTATAATAATCGCAATATATTTTTTTATTAATAATAGAAGATGAGAATTTAGACTATGCTATGCATGATTCTTCTTCTAAGTTCAAGAAACAACAGTTGTGTAAAAATAATCACACATAGATCTTATATCATATGTGACAAGATATATGCGTGTTTAAAAATTAGACAGTTTTGAAAATACAAGACACTTATTTCTTAAGTAATGAAACTTGAAAATTTACAATGTTAAAATGTTAAAATAGATACAATTTACATATGTAGTAATTACATTAGTGAGAAAATTAGATATTTAAAATTATATTATAATAACCAAAATATAGCTATTGTAAAAATTTTGTATTTTGTTCTTTACATGCAGAACAAAATGATGCATTGAGAAACAAAACTAAAAGGATATAATTTTTTTGCATTATTACTTACCAATGTTTTTTCCTTTGGATGTCTACAAGGGGTAGGGTAGCTACACAAGGGAGTCAATATTTAAAAAAAATGCATAGCAACTGCTAAATAGTATCAAAATTTTGAATGTAGATGTTTAATTTAGTTGGTTGTGAATGTTATAAAATCCTAACCATATTAGCTTAAGATTTTTGTTTTATTTTTTCCAAAAAAAGAATATAGATAAAAGAAGGGGATAAAGCCAATGTTTTTTTTTTTTTTTTTTTTAATTTTTTATTCTTAACATCACAACAAGGTCAAAATTTACACACATGTTCAAGTAATATCAAAGTATAGTATTTTCTTTAAATTGAAATATGGTAACCCATTAATGTGTATTTTGGCACTATAAACTAATAGATACCAGGGTGATTGCAAAGTTACAGGAGACATAATACCCTATTAACAAAACATAATATCTACAAAATATCATTTCATGACAAACTACTGAAAGCAAATGGGCAGGGTTTTAATGTATCCTTGCTCACGGTATCCGGTCACCGTGCGTGACAAGCTCCAGCAGTGTGAACGGGGCCATCTTCACACGAGGACATTTTCCGACCCCTGAACCCGTAGATGAAAAAGAGAGATCGACGAGGTGAGTCATCCAAAAGGTTCATTCGTTCATGGGGCACTGAGGGATTGATTCCTCGGCAGGCCAGCCAACGTCGATGGGGATGGACCACCACCACCCTCCTCTTCTCATCTCCTTCTCTTTGCCAAGGAAATGCATGCGCGCAGGCTTGATTGCTTGGATTCTCAACAGTCTCCGTTGCTAGCTGAAGCTTATGAGAGTAGTTGCGTGGATCCACTCACCCACATCGTTTTTTTTGCGTTGTTTCTAAACGTCATTGGGTCACATTTGGGTGCCTGTTTAGTTGAGGAGAGAGAGCTTGTCAACTGGGGGTGTGGGGGGAGGGCTGGATTCAGCACTAGAAGGAGGGCTTCGGTGGAATGAAGGATGGATCCCATGGGAGGAATCGAGAGGCTGATCAAGGCCGCCAAGTCTTCCGGATCGCTCAACCTTTCCAATCGTGGTCTCGCGTAAGTCTTATCCCTCAAACGCATTCGTTGCTTGCCCGATCCGCACTGGATTAGCTTTTGGTCAGTGGGAATGGTCGCTAGGGAACATGTTTTTTGAAAAAGGTGAATAGTATCGGGGTTGTTCCCTATTCGCCCTCGCGCCTGTTTGGGTGCATCATGTATTTTTCGCCTCAGTTTAGGACTGTTTGGAATTAGCTAAAATTTTGGTGAGCTCTATGAGTTGCGACATAAGATTGTGAAAGTAATGGAGTCAATATCCGCGCCTCGGTTTCATTGAGGGTTCAGTTATGCAAGAAATTTCGATTGCAACCAACTTTTTCCTCTTGTTCGTGGATCGATTCGATTGCCTAGTTCCTAGACTACATGGTAGTTCTGAGATTGAAGGGGTTAGTATCGATGGTCAATGAACCCTCTATTATTTTTCAAGATTTGCTCCTGTTCTGTAGATTGAGCTGACTCAGTCAAGAAGTGTGTATCGTAAATGGCTGGAACGATGGTTTATATGTCACTGAAATTAAACATTGGGTAACACTTGGACTGAAGGAGCGACGCTTTCTTCAAGAACATTGGTGTTTATGTAGGAATTACAAACTTTCAGTTGTTGCAAGCAAGCGCATTTTCTCAGTATCGTATTTCGAATCTGTGACGAGTAGATGATTGAATCGATGCGGGTTCTGGATGCTTTAGGGTGACCAGTCGCGATGGTTACGATGGCATTGATGTCTTAGAAGTGGCACCGTCCTTGAATTTGGAATGCAGTAGCTGACAATTTGATGGTTTTGAGGTTTGGCTAAACCTTGAAAGCAGAAATATTATCATTAATAGCTTGATAGATGGAAAAAAGTGAAGCGGGATTTTTAGGAAATTTAAATTCTAATTCATTTGAGGATAAAGATGTAGTATAAGTTCCCATTGAAGGTCAGAGTACCAAGCGCAAGATATAGAAGTTATTTGTCGATATATTCAAGGTTGTCATTCGTGCTCTTGTTGACAGAGAGGTTCCTCCCCGAGTGTACAATTTGCTGAATGAAGGTGGATCCGAAGAAAAGTGGTGGGAGGTATGACTATGCCTTGAAATTTTGTTGTTTTTTCAATGCTGCTGCCTCGAACTTTGACCCTTACGATGATAACAAGGCAATTTCAGTAGCGTTCAGGTTCTGAAAGAAAATTTAATTTTGATGATTCAAGATGTTCTCTGGAAGATCCTGGTTGTGGACCATTTAGTAAGCATTTTGGGCCAATTTTGGGCTCTTGGTTGTGGATCATTTAGAAAGCATTTAGGTTTTTTTCGATGAATTAGGGTTCGGACCCTGACATAAGTTGTTATGGGGTTGGTCAATACATTGTTCGATGCTAGGTGGTAGAGATTCACAAGCTGGACATATCCCACAACAGTATAGCAGCCATATCTGATCGATTGGGGGACATTGGTTCTCTCACTTTTCTGAATCTGAGTCATAACCAGCTATCATTTCTCCCTCCAGCCATCGGCAAGTACGTTTTATTTGACTCTTTGTTTCCGTCTCATTCGTTTATTATCTTCTAAGTGGTAAAGTTTCTTACACATTGGGTGTCGTGCTGGGTAGTCTCTCACTGCTGAAGATTCTTGATATTTCTGGGAATTCTGTTGTTGAGCTGCCTTCCGAGCTAGGGTTTCTGACCGCTCTAGTCAGGTATGCTCTTTCAATCACTTCAATTTCTTGGAGGTTCATGTTAATGTGCTTCATTAGGATCCTTAAACTGCGTGTGTATCTTCATAGGAAAAGTTTAAGATCGAATGCTCGTCTTAATGTTGCTTAAGTTGGTAAAGCTGGAGCTCACTGACGTATTGCTCTCTGTTGTGATAGACTGAATTGTGCAAGCAACTCCTTATCAAAGCTTTCCAGTAGCCTTGGCAATTGCACCGAGTTGGTTGATCTCAAGGTGCGATACTATTCCAATTGGTCTATCTGTCATGGTTAATGTTGCTACGTTTTGATTTTTGATTGTCACACTGTCGAAATCATCTTTGACTGGGTTTTTGAAAGTTACACACTGTTTGATCGTGTAAGACATTTACATGCCTGGATAGCATTCATCTTATTGAATGATATCATTGTTGTTGAACTTTCTTGATAAGTTTCTTCACTCTCTGGACTCGTGGTCTGCAATAGGACCTAGGCAAGCTTAAATGACAGGTTTTATTTTGACATTTTGTCAGGCTCACAACAATTTGCTGGTGACACTTCCGGAGGAACTAGGGAACTGCTCAAAACTTTCCACGCTCAATATTGAGGCATGAAGCATTGTACAGATTATTTTTTGCTACCATTATTGCTGATTGCCGTTTTTTTCTAATAGTATTTATGGATGTGAAGTAATGCTCATATAGTTATGCTTTTGTGTTTCATTATGGATATGCTTTTACGTTTGCATTAGTTGCTAACACAAGAGTGTCAAATCTTAGAGAAACTGAGTTCTTGAGGTTCTCTTCAAGTTTGTCAGGCTAGTTTATTGACTATAGACAATGGTGGTGTAACAGAGCAATCGCCTCAGTGAGCTATCTGAGAGCTTATTCAGCGCCCTCTCAGGTTTAACTGAATTAATTGCAGGTAAGTCCCTATGGATGAAAATAATATGTGAGGATTTATGTCACTCTCTGCAAATAGTATCAATAGACGGAATCTGCTTTGTATCTAGACATCTTTGTTGTTTCTTGACTTCTTACTTTCACCTTTTTGTTTCATTTGCTTGTGCTTGCTTCACAATAAGATTTCAAGTTTGAAATTTTGATCATAAGTCTTTGAGGGATTCTGTTATGTTTTTATGTTGATACTCTGCATTCAACGTATTTTTTGACCTCCTGTACGCAGGAAGAAATTCACTTACAGCGTTGCCTAATTCCTTGGGAAGACTTTCTAAGCTTATTCGCCTTGATCTTCATCAGAACCGTATGTATCCCACTACAGAAGCAGAGTGGGCAATTTGTATTCTTGTCTAATTGTTTGTGGATATTGCGGGTAGACTCATTTTACTTCCATTTTGTTCCGTTTCTTTCTTGAACATCCTCTGTACGTGAGAAGAGTATATAAGTAATGCTTCATGTTGCTTTGTCGTAGGCCTCACTTACCTTCCACCAACAATTGCTGGCTGTGTAGCCTTAATGGAGCTTTATCTGGGGTATGGATCTAGTCGAAATGCTATATTAGTCAGGAGATATTTTCTTTTGTATTGGAGTGACATACAATGAGCGTAATATACACATGTAGTGTTCACTACTGACCTTCCAGCACCTCTTAGGTTTAAGCGTTATCAAACACTGTTTACCGTCGCCCTTGCATCTAGTTAGGTATGAAAAGATCACTATTTAAAACCTTGGCGAGATGCGTTACTCGGTGTGATGGGTGAAGTGATTGACCTCGCTTGGCATGCTGTAGCAGCTTTTGCCATCTGTTCCTAAACGACAAAATATTTTCCTAGTTTACTAATTGTTAGTTACCTGTGGTTTCAGAGACAATTTACTAAAGGTAGTTCCTGATGAGATTGGGTCTCTTAAGAGCTTGAGCAATCTTGATCTTCACTCGAACCAGGTATACGTTGTGTCTCTTCTTTTGTATGGAGTCATGTGGGTCATGTGATGCGGAAGACGGCTTCATATTCTTGTTAATTTTTACTTTTGAGTCGAATGAACCAATTTTTCGGATGCTGTGTGGTAGTAGTCATTTATATCACGTGCATATCAGCTGACAGAGTTCTCGGCAAAGGCTTGCTTATTACGGTTGTCACTCCTGGATTTATCGAACAACAACTTGTCTGGTTTGCCAGCTGAGCTTGGTATGTCCGCTCTATGCTGTTTTGTACTCTTCCCTTTGATGTGCATGCAATGAACACGTCTTATTTGAATAAATTTGAAGTATTGAGCAGCTTTTTATTTTATCGCAGCAGTGACACTTTAGCGAGATCTTATTTCGCTTAAATGACTGCCGTCTATCTTAATGTCTGAACATTGCTGCATTATTTTGAGGCAGGTGCTATGACTTCTCTACGTAAGCTACTGCTGGTTGGAAATCCAATGCGGTCTCTTCGAAGGTACAGTCTTGAACTAAAGCTGAAGCAAATGACATATTCACACTTGGTGTATGTTGGATCTATCAGCTGATGCATCATGTTCAAGTATCAATGTATCCGAGCATTTGTTGCCCTTCTCATTTAAAGCGCTGCGTGTGATATGTTCTACTTGCAGCACACTTGTCATGGGGCCAACTCCAGCTTTGCTCAAGTACCTTCAATCTCGAATCCCCCAAACAGAAGCTGAAGCAGGCTAGTATATATACGTCCACATTGAAATCACTTGGTGCAATGTACTTATCTGTATGCAGACGAACATAAGTACCTTGTTGCATACGACTGTGATTGTAAGTTTTATGAGCATTTGTGGTCTTTTTCAAGTGTGTAAAACACACGTTGACTCCCAGATAAACGGATTCACCATGCCGGAGTGTTTACTAATTAGAGGTGTTAAATATCGACTTTTACAGAAGCTGATGAGCAGGCCCCAGCTACAGGAAATGTATTTGGCACCATAGGGCTATCTGACCAAATCGTTCATGCATCTCGTCAGGCCACGGCTTCAAAGGTTTGTCCTCTTTTTGTGAAAACCACCGCACTTTGGAATAATAACACGGCTGTTTTGAGATTTATATACAAATTTTAGTGTTATGTTCTTTGTTTCGGCATGGAGTTCCGCGCATTGTTCATACTGATTTAATTTTCCAATGAACGTTTTGCATCCGCCTATTCATTTTGATACCTACTATGTCAAACTCTACTCAGGTATTAATGTGTTCTAAATGTACTGTGTCAATGGAGGGTCTTCTTTGAACCTGTCATGAAACTCTACCAAATTTTCATCTCAAGCAACGACTCTGAAAATTTTCAAGGTAAAAGATGTACTTTTTGGGGGTGATAATTTCGTGTTATATATCCAGGTTCTGTCTTTGCCAAAGAAAAATCTTTCAGAGATTCCCCCCGCAGCATGGGAAGGAGCTGATATTACAACTCTTGATCTATCTCATAATCAGATCAAAGTATTGCCAACAGAGCTTGCCATGTGCTCAGCATTGGAGGTGAGATAACTTCGAAAACACCTTATCAATTTGTTCGATATCAAAGTGTATCCCATGTGTTGCTTTAAAAAGAGCAACATTAAACTAGCTATCGAAATATTTATTGTCAAGTTTGTAAGATTATCTTCTCAGCATCTCGAAACGTACCTAGTAGAAAGTGTGATGTTTTGAGATTCGCACGGGAATAAAATGAAGATTCCTAGTTGTTTTATCACCCAGGTTTTGATGCTATCAAACAACAAGTTCTCAGAGTGGCCAGGTGCAGTACTAGGTTCTATACCGAACCTCCATGAGCTGCTCCTTGCTTACAACCCCTTTCGTGAGGTACACTTAACCTTTTCAACTATATCAATTTCTATCTTGATATGACACATCCTTTGTTACATAGTTTTGTGCAACAGTATTTATACCCTGGTGGTTTGTGGAAGAGTGCGCATAATTTTGGCATATGTTGATTACATGAGCATTATTGTAGCATTAAGATGCACTGACCATGTCATCGTGACAACACATGGTTGGTTCTAACTGACTGCAGCTCATCTTTTATTGTAACAGTTTCCTCAAGGTGCCTTTGTCGCTGTAGCGAAGCTTACTGTGCTAGATTTGAGTGGAGTTCCAGCCCGCTTGCCTCCTCCTCCAGCATTAGCAGAGATGCCGAACTTGCAAGAACTTCGTTTGAAGTAAGTAGAGCCTTCCTTGTGTGTACACTTGAAAACTGTATTGTGACATGCAACGTATGTCCAACAACACCAACTCAGAAACAATTGTACCGGCTGTCTTTTCATAGTCCTTTTTCTTTTTCTGAATAAACATACGATATTTCCAGTTCCGCTTAAGTAGGACTAAGTTTGGATACGAAGGTTTCTATTGTGAAGGAGACAGGATTCCATAGTCTTTCAATTTCTCTGATTGTTTGGAAGTCGGATTTCAGGCGAGCGCAGCTCCAGGACTTCCGAGAGGATTTGAAATCCTTGCAGAAATTACGCATCCTGGATGTCAGCCAGAACTTCATTAGTGTCATTCCTGAGGTGTTCATCGTAAAACTACTTCTGTACTACTAATTTTGCTGCTTTCTGTGAATGCAACTTTGACACTGCAATGCTTGTGAACTTCAAAAACAGTTTAGCACCTATTTTTGTCGGGGTAGTGTTGCATCAGGCACGCTTATGCATTTGCAAATGTCTTCTCCTGTATTCCATTTCTGTAAGCTACACTTAACTTTATATTGACGCTCTGGTTGATGTTGCAGTGGGTCACTTGCTTGGCTCGCCTGGAGACTCTCGACATCTCTGACAACAACATCTCGCAACTTCCACCAAAATTGGTACAGTACAGTTTTTGTTTCAACTTTCCCGTATGAGTAGGAGTTCGCCAAGTTCGAGACCTAGACTGTTTCAACAAACATCTGGTTGTTTGGGTGCAGGGATTACTTGAGCCTACCTTGAAGCATTTGAAGGTTGATGGGAACCCATTGCGAAGGTATTTCACTTCAAATCCTTCCCATGCGACTCACATGCCATGAGTGACAGGTTTTGAAGTTTTTTTTAGAGCTGCAGTTATTTTTCTGTTATTCTACATAATATTATGCCTACATCACAAGGCTTTCACGCTGCTTTAAGAAAGTGTCCAAGTCGAATCTTTTTGTGGTCCTCTTCTTTGCTGTCTTAAAATCCCAGCGAGGATAGGTCTGGTGCTTGAAGAGAGACTTAGAGTTTGATGTTTGATTACTTGCAGTATAAGGCGACCAATTTTGGAGAAGGGAACAAAAACATTGCTTCAATATTTGCAAGACAGGATTCCTGCTGGGGCTAGGTGATTGCTCCGATAAGCGGGATTCGAATGACTGATTAATCCGACGGTTTCGATGGAGTGCAATACATATATCAAACTAGCCAAGTTCTCTGCCTCATACACAAACCAAGTCGAGTGTTGCTATCTCCAGTCCTCTAGGTTTTGAAAGTGCTCGTTTTATGAGCGTACAAACCTGCACGCTCACACACAAGACCTGTACGCTCGTTTTGTGAGCGTTCAGGTTTTTCTATAGCTACAATTAGACCAAGACTGAACCCTCTGATTCTCAAACAGGTTTTAGTGAGGTAATTTATTATAAAGGCAAGTTAAGGTCAATTATCCCGTTTCTCAATGACAAATGTCATTGCCAAGATACATGAAAGTGTTCCGAATTCCTGATTATTTGTAAAATGGATTCTCATAGCATTTTTACGCCATTGTCAGCTCTATCCGCTTTCTAACACTTATTTAATGGTCTTACGGTCATTATCTGCAACTATCATGTTCAAGAATCGGCGTGCAGAACGGAGAACAGAGATTTAATGTAAATGTGTGATCTAATGCCCATAATTCCGAACTCATCGAATCCAAGTGGACTCACCAACAAATGACTATCGCTTAGAGGAAGTGCAACCTCTCCGTTTTACGATTCTCAACGCACACTCAAGAAAAAAACTTTAAGATCAATTTAATCTATATGAATAAGTAGTGTATAATACTAACAATGTAATCTAGAGCCTCAATCTACATATCAAATTAGTTTTTATTATGAACTGAAGAAACAATTCTAGAATTAATTAAAGTGACTTATAATAATTTTGGTTGTGTTATACAATCTCTTGTTGTATTAACCAAATCATGATATGTGCCATCACTTGAAATAAATAGCATTTTGTTTTTGGTTGTTGAAAACTTGGCAATGTTCATACTGCATTTTGTCTTTGATAAGGTTGTCAAAAAGCTGAACAATACTTTTTCTAAAACCTTTGCATAAATATAAATAACATGCTATAATAAATATATACAAAATCCTTCTCATTTTAATTTAAACATGTGAATAATTTTATAATTATTAGAAGCATTCAAATATAAGAAATTTCAATTCTATATTTGCATCTGTATTTTACAAATTATAAGTTGCTATTATAATTTCATCTAGAAATCTTCTCATTATTTTTTTATAAGAGTGTTGCTAATGCTACCACAATTTTTGCTACTGCTACTATAACTTGTCAATAACCACATACCATCATGATTTTTACTAATGCCAGTATAAGTTGTTCTAAACTTGTATTGCACACCACAACGCACTTTATGTAACATTGGTAATGTATTCTACAATGGATGATAATATTATATATATATATATATATATATCATTCTCATATATATATATATATATATATATATAATTTCGATTGATATTTTTTATTTTACCAATTCTTCAAATGATAAAAAGAAAAGAATAATGCCATTGTAATTGGAATGATATCCATTGATAAAACATTAAAATAATACTATGATAAACAATTGGCAAAATTACAAGTTTTTATTAATGAATCTTTTTTGGTTGAATAGTCAAATCATGAGGCTCCTTATTTCATATTATTTACAACAAAAATTTCTATTTTACTAATTTATAATTACAAGATAATAATAAAAAATAAAGAGATCTTAATCAAGAATAAAATCTAACTTTTATAAATAATAGTTACAACATAAAAGCCAAAATCATAATATAAAGTAAGTTGCAAAACATTAATTGTGAACAAATAAAAAATAAATTGTAAACTATTAAGATTTTTAAAATTAATAAAGAGTAAAAAATATACATTTTAAATAGATTTTTTTTATAAATTTTATTGTTATTAAGGTTATAAATCAAAACAAAACAGAGTAAATTTCTTATATATTAAACAAATTATGAAGGATTTAATTTAAGTTATGCACCTTGAAAGCTAGTTAGTTTTGGTCTAAGTTTAGGCCAATGATTTTCAATTGATCTTAGATAAAATCTTTTATAATAACAATCAAATTTTAGAATAAAAAAGAATTAGATTTTGTTACTTCAATTACATCTTTAAACTACAAACTTACTTTAGATTACAAAAAGCAAGGAAGAATTATTGTAACTTGTGAGATTCTATCAATCCATTTTTATTTTTTTCTAAATATAATATAAGTAAGATTTCAAGTTATAAAAAAAAATTGTATATTTTACCACATAATTTATAAAAATTATTTAATATTAAATATGTCTAAGATAGAATAAACTATAAATACCACATAAATTGTAATGTATTGTAATTAAGTTGATATATTAGTCTTCTTTACATCTTATTTAATAAAAAGATGTGTTTAAAAGAAGATCCAAAGGCTTTACATAAACTTGATAGAGTTAATGTATTCTTTTTTGCTTTAGTATGTTAAGGCCAAAAATATATAAAGACTTATATTAAAAAAAATTAAATATATATATATATATATATATATATATATATATATATATATCTTGGTTAGAAGTCTTATAATAAAAAATAAAAAAAATACAAAAATACAAAAGGAACAAAAAAAAAAGCTAAGACTAAGACTTTAAAAAGTAGATTTTATGAAATCAAAATTTATCATTAGACTTTTTAATAAGATATTTGTAAAAATTATATATTATTATTAGTAAATAATCTTAGTTTAATTTATTTTTTTATAAACATCCAAAAATAAAACTTTAAGATACAATCAAGTCTTTAGGATTTTTATCTTCTTTAATCTAAGGTCTTTATAAATCATATAGTACTTTTTTGATTTAAGATGTTTATTTCATATCCTCATCTTCTTAAACAATAAAATATAGATCTTATCTTTAAAAATATTACTATCAAGGAATAAAAATATAAATTTTAACTACATAAATAAATATTATATAAATATATTTATGCATATCAACATATAATTATAAATTTAGAAGAATTAATTTTTTTTCATATTAAAGAAGGTTGATTTAAATAAAATTCTTAAATTTAAGAAAAAAAATTATTAAATCAATCAAAGATAAGCACTATATGTATAAGATACTAAAATAATTGAATGATGGTTAAAACAAACTCAAAAACTAAAGAGTAAATATAGCATTGTTAACATATCACAACATTTTTTTTGTAGCAATCTACTTATACATACATTGAATGACGAGTAATATGTTAGAATAGAAAATACTATGTGATATAGTTGTAATCATCCAAAACCCACTTTGAATTTAGATTATTAGAACTTAAGATTTTTTGTTCTTATATCCAATTAATCAACTAATCCAACAAACATATTTTGTTGAGTAAAAAATATAAATAAAATAACAATGCATCTATAGGTATATTTTTATTTTTAAGATATCTATTATAATCTCAATTATCTAAATATGTACATATAAATCTCTATTAATTTATTTCTTATTAAGTAACTTTTTACTATTAATTAATCATAATTGGAATCATTGTTAAAAGATTTTTCATACTTAGAAGAAAAAAAAATGGGAGGCTACAACTTTCAAAAGCTTCTAATTGATTTCAATTGAAAAAACTCACTTGATTGACTTAATATTTATAAAAACAAATCAATGTGAAGAAATGATAAGGCATATATTTTTATTTTATTTTATTTTATTTTTTATGTAGCAAAAATAATATTTTCTCTCAAAATTTAAAATAAACCTATCTCAAAGATGTGATTTTTACAATAATTTTGTCAAGTTTTGCTAAAAATATCTGTAAATCATTTAACAAATTTATGATACTTGTAAGAACATTGAAATCAAGATACAAGTTGACACATGAATACAGCTTAAATAATAGTAATAATTTAATATATTCCATGTCTTTTTTCACTTTATACTATCTCCAAAAAGAATTTTTATTGCAATGACCTCGCAAAGTGGACTTTCTAGGTATAAATTGAGTTCAAATGTCAAAATTTTAGGGGAGAAAATGGAGAGTAGCATGAGGTCCATTGGACATTTTCGTTGAAAGCACTCATTTTATTTCATGTGTCAACTTTGACTTCCTCAACTCTACCTTCAAGGAAATCTATCGGTGGCAACTTCCTCAACTCTATGGGCAGAAATTCGTCTCGTGTTACCGGATTCGCGGTTGTCTGCCCAACGGCTCTCATCTCAGCCCTACCGACGTTGCTGACTTGCATTGTTTGTCTGCAGTTGAAACATCATTGTCGGGAAGTGCTGTTGTGGAAGCGCTTGTTATACAAACCTCTGCGGAGTGTGGGATGCTTTCATGTTTCTTTACGGCTGCATTTCGATTCTGATCGCGTACTGACGCTTTTGTTTTTCGGGACTTGAAATTCGAACTGAGCGTTGTTGTGCGAAAAAGCTTCAGTTAGGGTTTTGATTAGGTGGGCTTCTGGCTTGATACTCTCAGCGCCAGTGTGGATTGTAGTTGGCTGATTTTAGAAGCGGTTTGGTTTGCTTTTCTCGAGCGATTGATTTCTGCAGGAATGAAATGTATTCCATGTGGCATGAAGAGGTTATTCTGGGGTTTTTTTTAATATACTAACTGAGGAACTGATGCGTCTGGGTCGTTTGCAGTGAGTCGGTCGTGCGCTACTTACAGCTACTGCTGCGTCTTTGGGGAAAGTTTCGGCGTCATTAGAAGAAACCTCATCATCAGCAGGTAAAGTGAGAGTGGGAATTTGACATCTCTTCGTCTTTAAAATTAAAGTAATTAAATTAAAATATATGAATGAATGAACCAACTAATCTGGAATGTTCTTTTTAGCGCATAATTCATCACGACGAATTTGATATTGGATTTTGAGCTCAGTTGTTGAAGCGATTGCGCGTTTGCCGTTTCTTTGTTAGATTTCTTTAAAACTGGGGTAGAGATAGGTTCACACTGTTTGGGTTCCATTTTTCTTTCAAATTATTTAAAATTTTAGTCCCGCTGTGGCTTCCTCTTGCAGAAGCAAGTTGCAGCTACAAGTAATGAGAAGGCATTGCTACAAATTGCCAAACACTTGTACAAAAGCATAGATCGCCAGTCCGAGAAACCACGTACATACCCTCAGAGCTGTAAGATTTAATTGGAGAAGATGGTATATCCCTTCTCGAGTGCGTCTTATTCTCCAAGTTCAAAGGTGCAAATATCATTTTCTGCGAAAGACTTAAAAAACAGGGATGTTGTGGGTACGAGTGATCCAATGCTGGTCGTGTATGAGAGAACTGCGGCGGGGAGAGAGAGCGAGCTTGGGCGGTCGGAAGTAATCCCCAACACATTGAATCCCAAATGGACCTATCAACTGACAATTGACTATCGCTTCGAGGAAGTGCAACTTCTTCGTCTCGCCGTTTACGACGTGGACTCAAATTACAAGACAAAGACTTCGGACCAATTCGATCTAAATAAGCAAGATTATCTGGGAGAAATGCAGATCACGCTTGCCGAAGTCATAAATTCTCCTTCACATGTGCTCACCAGACCACTCCAGAGACGCAACCCTGATGGGCTGGGTCATTCTCGTGGGGACCTCTCCGTCCGTGCAGAGGAGGTCTCCGAAATCTCGAGGCCTGAAGAGGTGGAGCTGGCGTTCCGCTGCACCAACTTGGAAAACCGCGAAATGTTTTCGAAAAGCGATCCCATCCTTAGAATCTCAAGGGTGCAGCCAGATGGGTCAATCACACCAGTCTATCAGACGGAGGAGGAGGAGAACAACCTTAACCCCATTTGGCGACCATTTCGGACTACTCTCCAGCAGCTGTGCAATGGAAACAAGGACATACCGTTGCTTTTAGAGGTTCTGGACTACAACAGCAGTGGGAAACACAAGCTGATTGGTTCAGTTAAGTGTTCGCTGAACGGACTGCTAGAGCTGGCTCTAGCGAAGGCGTGCTTAACTCTGACTCGCCTCTCTCAGATGGCAAGACATCATGATAAGGGTCGGGGCAAGCTGTTTGTGGACATGTGTGTGATAATTCCGGTGTATTCTTTTCTGGACTACGTGTTTGGTGGGTGCGAGATAAGCTTCTACGTGGCTGTGGACTTCACTGCTTCGAACGGGGACCCTCGTCTGCCTAAGTCGCTGCATTACATTGATCCAGCCGGGCGCTTGAATGCATACCAGGATGCGATAGTACAAGTGGGTGGCGTGCTTCAGTATTATGACAGCGACAAGATGTTTCCAGTTTGGGGGTTCGGAGGGCGAATACCGCCGAACCAGGGGGTGTCTCACTGCTTCGCCCTGAATGGCAACGAGAGCAACTGTGAGGTGTCTGGAATTGACGGCATTCTGGCAGCATACTCTCAGGCCGTGTGCAGCGTGGAGCTGTATGGACCCACCTGGTTTGCACCTGTGATAAGGCAAGCGGCTTCCTTGGCAGAAAAGTATCAAAGACAACAGAAGTACTTCGTACTCCTGATTATCACGGATGGTGCAATTCTGGACATGGATGCCACGGTGGATGCTATTGTGGCAGCATCGAACCTTCCACTGTCCCTTTTGATAGTGGGTGTTGGGAATGCGGATTTCAGCGCCATGGACCTCCTGGATTCTGATAAAAAGAGGCTCGCAACCAAACATGGGCGAGTAGCCGTTCGTGATATTGTTCAGTTTGTGTCCATGAAGAGCGTGAGCAACGTGGAATCAGCATTTAAGAGTTTGTTGCGAGAGTTGCCCGACCAATTGTTGTCCTACATGAAGACCAATAGAGTTTTTCCCAATAGACCTCCAGCATAGTCCGTGGCCATGTTGAAGGGCCAAAACCAGTTGAGGTGTGGAGCAATGTTGGCATGGCGTGCATGTTGCTATGGTAAGCGTTCCAGGAATTGTAAGAGGAATTGTTGTTGCGCTATGATCTTGTAAATAATGTATGGTAGTGTTAATATAATCTAGAATCTCAATCTGCGTATGAAAGTAGTTTTGTTATGAACTGAAGAAGCATATTTAGAATTATAAATTGCACGAGCACCTCGAACGCCTGCGACACGGTATGGAGAAAAAGTTGAGCCTCTGATTGAGGCAAGAGTACCACATAAGAAAAGGAAGAGGAGAAGAGCAACTGTCAGTAGATTTTGCTGAAAAACTGTAGTGTACGGGTGATTTTTCCACTTTCTTTTAATAGGTTGGCAAGACCAAGCATTGTAGTGGGTGTTGGGAATGTGCGTCTTCCCCAATTTTGTGGCGCCCAATTGGGAAAGATTTGTATTTTGCTTGAATTATGCGATATCATGACATTGCAATGGGGTTAGAAGGACTATTTTATAAGGTCCAGATGTATTTTTACACGGACAATAATCTAATGGCCATAATAATAGCTATATTTTACATTCGTAAGCTTTGTAAGCGCTGTTTAATTTCACCATTGCAAGAGTCCTTCTCAAAACAGTAGCTATAGAAGAGACATAATTCATGACTAAATTGGTTACTGCCTGGGATTCAACAGTAAAGAAACCAAGTCCAGTACACATTCAAATGCGTGTGGAATCACAACACACATTAAAAGAATTCCTCATGAGCTAACCGTAGGGCTTCATGGTTCCTTCACAACAGTGGCACTACACGCTTCACTGTGGATCGGAAAACTTGGAAGTCATTTTACATGGTAAGTCCATCAGGAGATCAGCTGTACCTAGTCTCTTCATCTCACGAACCGCGTCCTCGGAGAAAGAGACAAGAGGGCTCTGACAAATCACAGAAATCACACATGACCACTCTCGCGAAGAGAAACGACAGCATCTCGTCAGCTCATTACACCATCTGACGACAACCTCATCCATCCACCCTAATTGTAGAATAATAAAAAGTGACGCTGCACCAAGCCAACGGGAGAAGACTGTACACGTAACGCGAATGGATTGTCTGAACAACACAACTGCTCACACTCACATTCATAACCTACGTCGGCACCCATGCCCTCCAACTGTCCACCACTTGCCCGCACTCAAGATCTGACACCTACAAACACTGCCGCACAATCCTCGCCGGAGAAAACAATGCCCTAAAAGCTTCCTCTTAATATCGGGAGGGATCGAACCTGGGTCACGTGTGTAAGGATAAGACTTGGGAATACATGCGCAAGCTAAGGTAGACGGAGCATTCGATTTTTCTACAGGCGTCGGAGCCGGGGTTCGATCGTGGCCGAACGCCAGGTCCCCAAAGTCGCGCCTCCGCGTTTCGATTCGGGTCATCAAAATTGGCTTTGCCAAGTTAATTAATTAAACTTTAGGGTTTTGCTTGGGAAGTTAGAATGATATAAAAGTTGGCTAACATGTGTAGCATGATTGGAATTGGTGTTTGTTATGTATTACTTGTACAAATTATAATGAAAGTGATGATTGACATCCAAAATACTTTCAAATATTTGATTTTTTTAAGAAATGATTTATTTGTGCATTGACTTGCATTTGATTTTGGACCATGTGAACTGCATTAACCCCCATGTCAAAATATATATATGTATATATTTATAAGTTAAGATAACCTTCCACTAGTCACATGAACCTTTATTAGAAATAAATATAAGCCTTTAAAATAGGGTTATATATATATATATATATATATATATGAGAACTTGGTTATAATACAAAGACACAAAGAAGTCTTTTGATTGGCCATAAAGAAGGGAACAAGTGGAATGCAAGGAACATGGGGATAAGGAAACGAGAGAGCATGGAAGAACATGGAAATGGATGGATATGCTCGAGATTGTGGTGCCCAACATCACACCTTTCTACTAGTGTGTCTATCTATCTATCTATCTATCTATCTATATATATATAATGACATTAAATGTGGAACAACTGAAAATTTTCAGCATACCTAAACACCGTAAAGCATTTGTTGGAAATATTGAAAGAATGAAATGGTATTAAAGGTTTAATAATTATCTACAGAACTAATTTATAATATACAGTGCAACCACCTTGAAATATAATTTTTATAATATTAAAATAGTTAAATTCTTTGAATGCTGCTTACAATTATTTAAAATTAAATTTTAATTATTTTGAATATATAATAACAACTAATTATATGATTGCATTTTCTAATTAAAAACTTATATCATGTAATCATCATTGAATCTTTGAACTGATACATATGATAAAATTTCATTGTAAATCAAATTATATTTTTGAAATTTTTTAAAATGTTACATAAAAAATGTAATATTGATATGTTTTAAAACCCTATATATTATAACTTAGTATAAATGTGAAATTGAGGCTAATTAAGTTACCAATGATTATAAATATATTTTATTTACTTATTTATTTATTTATTTATTTTTGTTTCTCTAATTTGTTGTTTTAATATATATATATATATATATATATGTGTGTGTGTATTCATACAAACATACAGAGAAACCACATTCAAACCTAATCGATGTATAAAGAGGCTTTTTGAAAAGTTTTAGTTGTGTCTTTATAAATCAATACCAGCATGTCTTAAATAGATACATATATTATAGGATGTTTTTAATAGTTATTAATGATGTTATTTTTAAGATAAATATTCCCCCATAATGTGTATCACAGAATAACAATGCTAGATTTTGGGTTCATAGTTTTTTCAATTTTGTAAGCCAAAGTTTTATAATCTTATATTCATACCATTTGTGAGTCAAACTTGAAGACTGTTAGAGCATTTCAAGATTTGGACTTTGAGCTTTCTTTGCAACAATCAATTCATTAAGCACACAAAAAGTTAACGCCTTTTACATAGATATCCTCCATAAAAAATAAAACCATCCAAATATTAAATAATGTCATTAAAAAATCTCATTCCAAACAATTCCGGCATGATTTTTTTGAAAAATATGCTCAAGTACTAGTTAGTGATTTATTTTATTTTATTTTATTTTTTTACTATTTTATCATAGTCTCAATTAACATTTAAAAGCAATTAAATCTTCAAAAATATTCTAAAAGATTTTATGAGCAATTTCATACTTTTAGAAACTTCGATAAGCTTCCAAAAAATTGATTGCACTATTCAAGTGTTTGCAAAAGATTCTGTAGACTTTTGAGCAATCCGTGATTTAATCAAAATCTTCTTCGAAAATCTTTGTAAAACCTAATTGTCATTATTGAAACAAGTAAGAAAGTAAAAAGATCTGGTATCATTGATTCACACTTCATCATTCAATCCATTTCATGAAAGTTTTATATGAGTAAATAAATAAATGACTTCAAAGGTTGGGTACTAAAAACAAATACAACAGTTCAAAGTGATATTAAAACAATGTTGACATGAGTTTTTTTTTTTATTTTTTTTTTATTTTTTTATCATCATCATTCCAACAAATCTATTGCAATGCAGACGTATGGCCAAAGTCACAATATCATAAACTACCCAACATGCCATTCCCTCCTTCAATTACCCTGTCTTTTATAAAAGAAACAATTTACAAAACTTCAGCAAGTCAATGCTTCATGCACTAAAATAATTTGTCCACTAAAACCAAAGAAAGCTAACTACTGTACGGGTTTTTGCACATTGAATAAACCCTAATAATAATAATCATAGTAATAAAATCATCACCACAAAATAGACACCCCACATTGGCTCACAAAGCTATAAATGTGGAACGGGAACATTATTTATTTGTTTGTTGAATAACAAACTCCAACGAGGAAGCTCCCTCTTTCCCCTCAACCTACTAACCACGCCTTTGCTTCACTCTCAGTTCCCATTCTCCCGGATTATACATGTACACGAACACACGAACACACGAACCCACACTAATATAAATTAACAATATAGTATAACTAAATAAATAAATAAAAACAAATAATGGAAGAGAAGGGGAGACAGCTCGGAGCCAAGCGCGTCCTCAGGCTTTCCATTGAAAGAGAAAAAGTTCCTGTGGGCTGCCCGAGATCTGCCCGAGGTGCCCGTCTCGGCATCCCGTATAGGTGCTGAAGAGAAGCAGAAGCAGGTTCGGGACGGGTCGGGTCGGGGCCCGGGACGGGGGGTGAGCATGCTTCCGCGCATACTATATATACATATGTTTTAGGTTTGGGGGATGAGTGGGGTGGAATATAGGGAATATACATACACAAGCACGTACAAATACGTATTGTTATTGTGGCGGTGGTGGGGCAGGTTGGGTTAGATAATGGCGAGGCATGAGAGTTCACGGAGGGAGGGAGGGAGCGGAGGAGCATGTCATCGTGAGGCTGCCACCGCGCCCATCGCAGCAACAGTAGGGCAGTCGACGTTGAAGCATCCTAAGTTTATCGCTAGGGAGGGAGGGGGCGTGGCTACTCCCTATTCGGCCTCCAGTATATTGCTTCCGTGAGGTGCTAGGATTTGAGAGATATAGAGCAGTCAGCATTTCTTCTTCTTATTCCTCGGTGGAGGGTGGGGTTGCTGGGAGTTTAGATAGATCCATGGGATTGATGTAGAGTTTAGGGCAAGTTAGAGATGGTGGAGGGAGGGTCGGGGAGAAGTTGTTGCCGGGTGGTCTCATGGTGACTTTCTCTCACGTAGTTCTGCATGGTTGTATCGAAGCTTTAACACGCTACGACGTGGCTTAGGCTGTGAGTAGCGAGGGTAGAGAGAGAGAGAGAGGGGGTGAAAGAAAAAAAACTAGGAAATATTTTTTGGCGTTTGATTAGAGATGGCGAGTGGAGCGGGTTTTCTGTCTGCGGAGGCGAAGGCAGCGAGTGCCGGGGTAGGTGTTGGAGTGGTGGTTGGGAATCATGGGAGCGCGGGATTGAAAGGATCCGCGAGTAGTAGTCGAGGAGGGAGATGGAGGCCGACGACAAGGCAAGGCGGGCATCACGGTGGCGATGCGTGGGTGTCCCAGCGGGTGGCTGTCACTGGAAACAATAGGGCTGGCTGGGGGCACCAGCAGCCCGGGCATCAGCAGCAGACGCAAAGTGCGTCCGCTGCAGCGACTACCGCTGGGGGTTTAAATGCCGAATTCTGTGGTCGGAGGTCGACGAGGTTGGTGAGCAAGTTTCATCATGGACGGCAGAAGTTGTATATGGGAAAGCACAGCCCCGAGGCGGATTTGGCCGCGCAGGAGATCCTGTCAGCGCCGTCAACACCCTTGAATTCAACTGCTTTGTTGTTGGAGAAGTGGTCGCACCAGCTCGTCGGTCTGGAAGATTTTCCTTATCTGCTGCGCGAGCTTGGGAACCGGGGTGAGTGGGAGCGAGCTCTACAGGGATACGAGTGGATGGTGCAGCAAGTTCATCTTCGGAGCGAGTGGAGTAAGTTGGCGAGTATCATGATCAGTACGTTAGGACGACTGGGGAAGGTGGAAATAGCGCTTGATGTGTTCAACAGAGCGCAGAAGGCAGGATTCGGGAACAACGTGTATGCTTACTCTGCTATGGTGAGTGCTTATGGGCGGAGCGGAAGATGTCGTGAGGCGCTCAAGGTTTTCCAGGCCATGAAAAAGGCTGGATGCAAGCCGAATTTGATTACGTACAATACCATAATCGATGCGTGCGGGAAAGGTGGAGTGGACCTGAAGCAGGCCCTCGATATCTTTGATGAGATGCAGAAGGAGGGCGTGGAGCCTGACCGTATCACCTTCAACTCACTCATTGCTGTCTGCAGTCGGGGTGGTCTGTGGGAGGACTCTCAGCGAGTGTTTGCTGAAATGCAACGGAGGGGAATCGAACAAGATATTTTTACCTTCAACACACTTATTGACGCCGTTTGCAAGGGAGGACAAATGGAGCTCGCAGCTTCCATCATGACGACTATGCGAGGGAAGAACATTAGTCCTAATGTGGTCACGTACAGTACCATGATCGATGGTTATGGAAAGTTGGGGTGCTTTGAGGAAGCTATAAGTCTTTACCACGACATGAAGGAATCAGGCGTTCGTCCTGATCGCGTTTCATACAATACACTCATTGACATTTACGCCAAGCTTGGACGCTTCGACGATGCCTTGATTGCTTGTAAGGACATGGAAAGGGTTGGTCTGAAGGCCGACGTGGTTACTTACAACGCGTTGATCGATGCTTATGGGAAGCAGGGGAAATACAAGGATGCCGCGTGTCTTTTCGATAAGATGAAGGGCGAGGGTCTTGTTCCCAACGTGTTGACATATTCTGCTTTGATTGATTCGTACTCGAAAGCAGGCATGCACCAAGATGTTTCAAACGTGTTTACCGAATTTAAACGCGCCGGGTTGAAACCAGACGTTGTTCTGTATAGTTCACTTATCGACTCATGCTGCAAGTGTGGTCTGGTCGAAGATGCCGTAGTCTTGCTGCAAGAGATGACACAAGCTGGAATTCAGCCAAACATCGTGACTTACAACTCACTCATCGATGCGTACGGGAGATATGGCCAAGTATGTGTAATATCTGCATGAGTTTTAAATCTTCGCTGTGTTTCTTAGTTTTTAGCCAGTAGGTAATTCTTCCTTGAAATTGTTCAGATATGTGTCTGGTGTGGGCTTCATTCACTTGGAAGGTTGACTTCGATGTATAGTGTAATTAACATGTGGGATATCTGCAGGCTGACAAACTGGAAGCTGTGAAGGCGAACATGCCGAACTCCGTTCAAAAAATTGGAGAAAGGAGCATGGAAGTTGTCCGCAAACCCCCACCCTCTCAGCAGAATGCGAGTGACCACACTGGTGTCTTAGCTGCTGTGAGTGTGTTCCATGAGATGCAGCAGTTTGGGTTGAAACCAAATGTTGTGACATTCTCTGCTATACTGAACGCCTGCAGGTGAGCACTGTCAGATCAGATGTGTACGCTATCATTCGAATTTGTAGCTTGGATTACATGGATGTGTGTCTTGAATCTTTGTGATTGACTTGGATCAATTGGATGCAGTCGGTGTGCTTCGCTTCAAGAAGCATCTGTACTGCTGGAACAGATGCGCTTTTTCGATGGCTGGGTGTACGGTATCGCTCATGGGCTTTTGATGGGTTTGAGAGAGCAAGTCTGGGTTGAGGCGCAACGATTATTCGACGAGATTTCTCGGATGGACTACGCTACAGGAGCAGCGTTTTACAATGCTCTTACGGATGTGCTGTGGCATTTTGGTCAGGTTAGTTAACTATGTTTTTTTAAATCCCTTTTCTGTGTGGAATGTGCATCTCGTGCTTTATCTTAAATCCCGTTAGTCGATCATACAAATCGAGTCTTGTTGATATGGTTATATATTCAGTAAAATATTATTCTCATATTCAAGGGTTCGTTCTTCATGTTCGAACAGAGACAGGGAGCTCAAGAAGTAGTTGTTGCTGCGAAGCGACGACAAGTGTGGGAGAACGCGTGGTGGCGTTCGGAGCAGCAGTTCTGTCTCGACCTTCACCTTATGTCTGTAGGTGCAGCGCAAGCTATGCTGCATGTCTGGCTTCTTGATCTCAGAGCCTTGGTCTGGGATGGCCATGCCCTTCCTCGAGTGCTCAGCATCTTGACGGGGTGGGGAAAACACAGCAAAGTGGCAGGTGTCAGCACTGTGAAACGAGCTGTAGAATTAAGGTTACAAGAGATCAAGGCTCCCTTTCAAGTTGGTCGATACAATGAAGGACGTCTGGTTTGTGCTGGACATATAGTTCGGGAATGGCTCGGAGATCCCAGGACTTCCAAACTACTAATGCTTCAAGATGCAATCGTTAAACCGAACCTGCAGTGGAATCGGCTTCCTGATCTTGGATCGTCTTTGAAAATGCCTCAATTGGCTGAAGTTGCGACGTAGACTCAGGAATCGTCTGTTTTTACTTTAACTGTTTTTGAGGTAGCGTGATTTTCATTATGTCTACTTCCAACGCATTGAAGTTGAAAGTCCTTCAATTATCGGAGCGAGATTGCAGCTAATTCGTCTTCAACATTCGACCTAGGTCCTACAATCCAACTCCACCTTCAGAATTTCAGATCATAGGCGAGGAGGCTCAAATGAGTTATTCGATTGCCTTGCTCCAAAGGACCATTCGAAATGATCTAGTTGGTCTCTTATCGTATATCATCAGACCGTGACTGATGTTGGTCCTCCAGCAGGTGTTACCTGATCCAGACCATGCGCTGTTCGGTTAGTTTAGGTTATTCTTGTGGCGGAGGCACTACCTCCGGAATTGTACAATATCAAAATTATGCTCTGAAATGAGCTGTCCTTTTATGTAGAATAGATGTTATTACTAAATGTTCAATGCATTCCTATTTCAATCTTCAGATGTGTCTGGATTCGATGTGGCAGGGCAACTCTGAGTTCATACCACATGAGGTGGGAAAGTGCATAAGAGTAGACTGTGTCGCAGTTGTACATGTATTCAATTGGAGACTGATTCGAAAATCAGGAAATCAATTTGGCACTAGGAGAAAGAACAGCGGGAGTTTCTGTAGGATACCTTCACTCGGGTTCAATGTCAGCATTTTATCGTTTCTCTTGGCTATCAAGATGTTAGACATGGTGACTTCTGGTAAATCACTTTAAATTATCCATTCGCATCGAATATTGTCCGATAAATAATTATTAAAAATGTAATTTGTCGCTCTGTGTATCTTGTCAACAAAGGTGCTCTGGCAGAGGAATGTTGCAACTGGGGAAAATGATTGGAAGGGAAGTATTGAAGGAAAATAAAGAAAAAACGATGGTAAAGTGATACGGTAACCCTACATGGCAACGTGGATCAGTGCTGTAGGCATGTTTTGGAAATTGAGAAAGGATTTTTTCTAAAATGGAGACGGGAGAATTTGACACTCATCAAGCCTCCTTACGTTGACATCCTGCAAATTGTTTTTTTTGATGTGATGTGTCCTGTGTGTATATTGATGTTGGAGATACATATACTATATATGTAAATACATACCAATATCACACATGAAACGCTCATTTTTTTCTATGTTGCGCAGCATTAAATGTTTGACAAGTGGATGTACAGCTCAACTTACAAACCAGTTCACGGTGCACGGTGCACCATAATGCAAGAACTTTTTAAACAAGTATCAGCTCGGATACAACAAAACTTGAATCACGTCCTGCTGTGAGCAATCAAAACATGATATCTTATCATTCACAGAAAAAGATCGTACTACTTCTAACAACACTCTCATTTAGAATATCTTTGCGTTGATTTCACCAACTTAAAAAAGCAGAAATCGATGATAATGATAACCACTACCCAAATGATAAAGTGCGTCTTTCCAATAGTGGATGGACCATAAAGCCCATCACCGCTTTTCCTATTGTCTCACCAATGATGTATCATCTTCTTTTTGCTTTGCTGCGGGGTGAGCTGGAAACACAAGCTGCTTTTTGTCAAAACTATTGACATTTCCGAGTAAAAGTGGTTGGCAAAGCCCCACATTGGCTTCCGAGAATTCATTGTGAAATATTCCGACCGACAATCAAACGCCTTCCTATCTCGGAAAGTCGATGGGTGCTACGGGGAACATTCGAAGTCCTCGCAGCTATCACAGGGTGCGTGTCGGTAACGACGTTCATCATTCCTTCTTCCTGTCTCAGCAAAAATCCCCCCCATCACCCGCCGAGGAGCGGAATTTAGGGTGCGCATCGAAGCAGCAGTGTATTGAACAATGGATGCAAGTGGAATTTATCCAGATGGAACAGTTCGTGCTGTGCCAATGTTAACTTACTAAATCGCTCTTGTGGTTTGAATCAGGGACCATATCAAGTCGATGCCTTCGGGAAATTGGCTTGCAAGACAAGAGTGGCGGAAATTGATTTGCGACTGCGGCGTCGAGTAGATAGATTGAAAAAGGGTTTGTCTATGTATTTTCGAAAATGGGACGGAGTGGAAGGATCATGATTGTAGAACAATGGCCCCATGTGGCAGCGGAGAAGAATGGCCTCGGAGGTGGGAGGGAGGATAATGGCGAGGCGCTTGGGACAAGATTCCAGGAGGCAAAATTAAATTGCAAGAGGAAACGATCGCAGGAGTAGAAGGAGCACCCCAGTGTCGGCTCTTCACGAAGGAGGATAAAGCGGCATTTTGCGATTTATTAACGTAGGTGAGTTGTAAAATTATGGCGAGGATCAGTTATGGTGGTCGGGGCGCTGAGATTGGGCGGAGGTGATATGATAATGGGAAGTTTTGTAGGTGATCGCCTGGTCGAGAGGTTGAGGCTTGAGGCTCGGCATTTGGGGCATAGTTTTGTGCGTGTTATGATATCAAGTTTTAGATGTGTGGGTAGTTACGAAATTTTGGAAGGAACCTTTTACGTTGGGATTCGTGTTGTAAGAGCGAGGGAGTGATATGTGTTTTTCGCTAACTTGAAAGTTTTTTTTTCGGGGATTTACATGAAAATCGAGTTAAGCGACCTAGTGTTTGCCACTACCGTCGATGTAATACAATCCAGATTCTTTGGCTTTGGTAAAATCTGCTGAGTGTAATGCCATTTCTCATGGGTATCGATACTTGTTGAAGTAATTGAAATGGATTCTACAATTTCTCTGAGCTATAGCGCAATTTATTAAATGTAGTACTGTATGGTTAGGTGCAGGTGCCTTAACGATCAGCTGCAAATGGAAACTGCCATTACATATTCCAACAATGTGAGGGCAATGGACCTGAGTCCGTCAGCAGTCAGTATTGACTGCTTTGTTTAGAAGTCGTTTAGATCGTCAAAAAATAATTTTGATTGAGGGAGCTTGTCACACAATACATGATTTGAAAGATTGTCGTAATTGTCAATTCGCAGCTGAACAGGATGGAGCAAAAGGAATTTCTGCAACTCGTTTGATTTAACAGGTCTGGGAATGTTACAACACAAAATGGTTATCTACTTTTATGGCAACATGTACTGTTCACAACAGTTCCATGGCAGTACTTTGAATTTTGGGAAGTCAGCACGACCCTACATGTTTTGGATGAGGTCTGGCTGTCTTTCCGATGGAATTTCTTAATGACATGAATACATATCACGTCAAAGTTGCAACCAAAGTTTGTAGTTTTGCAAGGATGAAGTTTTGATTTGTAGAATTTCGTCATGAGGATGTATCTAGTCGTTCTGTGTGAAACATTGAACAGCTCTCTCAAGATTTAGATGTTGGCAGTATCTTTTGTATCACAAATTCTTCAAGTTGGCAGCAATTCTGCTAACCCTAGCCGGTACTGACTAGCTTACTTAGTATTTTTGCGTTGAAGCAGATGGTGGAAGTTTTTGTTCTCATTTTGAGGGCCGACAAAAATTCACCCACTGTAGCTGTGCAGCTATTGCTAACGCTGATTATTATGATACAAATTTTTACGCTTCGAACACGCCATATTTATGTATTAAGTCTGAATCTCACTCATGCAGGGGAATAGGGGAGGCGTCATATCGTTTTTTTCTTTTTTCTTCTCTTTAATTATTTTGTCCAACAGAACATGGTTGCTACCGACAGTCGAAGTCGTATCTTAGTGGATCTTATAGCTTGTTTTTATTTTCATGAAGTAAAGGCCGAATCTTATACTCGGACTCATCACGACATTGATCACATTATCAAGTGCAAGTCGTGCATCCATGCATTGGCATATCAAATTGAGTCACTAACCTCATTACGTTACAGGCGAAGTACTTGAACACTTGTGACCTGTGTCTCGAATCTCCTGAACATGTGCAGTCAACTTTTTTCAGCAGTTACAACACTAACCGTCTAATTTCCTTCCCTTTTGATCTAAACCATGAATAGCATCTCGCTTATCGTATCATGTTCCTTGGGAAACATAACACTGCACCAACCTCTTGTCACCATTACGCTTCCATTTAGCCCATCCATTTTGAACAAACTGTTGAGTCACAGTTAATCATGGTCACTTGGAAGATTTTAACAATGTGTTATCATCTCGCTATTTTTCTGCATATTCATGAAGTACCCCATCCACTCTGATAGGTTTGTGCGGCACCCCAGGTAGACAACAGCAACAGATGTCCTTGTATTCTCTACAAGTCTCCTTTTCTTCATATCCTACTTGCTTTGCAGTGCAGAATGATTTCATTCTCCTTTTACAGTGAAGCTGTGAAGGTCGTTCGCCATGAAGAGGGCGTGGTTTGCGTTGCTATTCGAACAATTAAGTTCACTGTATATAGTGGTTAGTTCAGAATAGCTCTGTAAATTTTGTGCTTTAAATTTTTGGGTAAGTTTCTAAAATTCCATTGAAGCTTATGACTTTTCTAGGGCAGCAATCCTTTGCCCTGTATGATCTCTTTTAGCAAATAATCATCCTTGTTATTCTTCGGTTCAGAGACCCAGATGCATCTGTAGAAGCACGACTGATAGAGACCATAGAATCGCATTTGTTTATTGATGAGCATCTTAACTATTCTTCATGTGTTGTTCAAATTCATTACTGACATTATCCTGATGTTGATTGTCTTACGTCACAAAGTTGTTTACATGACCAGTATACCAGATTCTGAAGAAACATTGGGAAGGCTGAAAGAATCTGTAGCTGAAATCGGGGACCTAATGTTGGGTCGATATTGCAGGATCAACATAACAGCACTTCGACATCGCTACATCTTCTATAGTGACTGCTGCATATCCTGCACCACAAAAATTTCCTCAACTGCATAGGAGCTTTAATTTCAAGGATGCACCGTCCAGTTCCTCCCGAGTGAAAACTTCAATATTCTGACTGCGCTTTAAATTGGCAGGGTGAAGCTAGCAGTTTCGATGGAGAGCGGAAGGAGGACCACTACCTGATAATTCAGCTCTACACAACTGGTTAGTCCTGTAGTTGGGCAGTGTCTCCTTGTTTCATTCTATATGGAACTGTTATCTCATGTCTCTTTTAGACTTGATTAGTTTGAGATAGTCTTGTTACGTCTTTGAGCTTTTTGCAGTATCCTTATTTATCAAGCTTAGCTTAGGGTGATTGTCGGCTGATGATGTTCAAAATGCTCTGCTTCGGTGCATGATTCTACCTAAATGATATATAATTCATCAATTCTTCAATCACTCATGTTCTATTGCATGACAGGACATCATTCCTGTCATATGTTCTCTGTAATGACGATAGCTTGCCAATGATATCCACGTGCTTGTTCCTTTCCTTTTAGCGAAACTTGAGTACGTTTGCTTCTATTCCGAGTTGTAGAAGTTAGAACCATATACATGAATTTAAGATTTTGGTGTGTTTTTAATCAGGGCAGCTTCGGACGAGACATTGTTACACGCTCTTTGAAGTCTTCCACGCTAGAAAAAGGAATGAGAAGTTTTTTTTGATACGTCGCACCCACGTTTTGTTTACTTGCTACCACCCTTGTATGTATTGAAATTGTAGCTTTGCAGTGTTTTGCAACATTGTCAATTATGGAGTGTACACTAATGTCTACCTCATATTAGTATGAATTTGCTTCAATCGGTATGTAAAACTGCTACTTATGTTATATTCCGTAATTCCTGAGGTCAAATTGGAATTGTATTCGTTTATCTAAGAATCTGGTCTTGTTTATTGGTGCTGGTTGATACATCTACAATGTGTCCAAAATCTTTTGGTTTGCTCTCTAGTGTAAAGAACTGGACGCTCCTCTGCTCCAGAGAATCACTTCGTTTGTTTTGATGCCTAACACTCGAACTTATCACTTCTTCAGTCTCATAATAGTCGTTGCTTTAGATAGTTGCATTGGTACTCTCATTATTTCCCTTGTCATGCAAGTTCTCTTCTAATCTATTGAAGAATCTGGTTGAAATTTTGAAGTTTCATTGTTCACACTCGACAAAATTCGGATAAGTGAGCCATAGGAATTTCGGATGGTCTGGAATTTGCAGCCTAGAGTGAATGAAAAATATGCAACTGGACCGCATCAACGCCTTCGATAGCCCCACCAAACCCAGGCTGAGGTAGTCACTTAAACAAGCCTGGTGACTAACATCTTGTGAACGGGCGTTGGACTCGCCTCTGCAGATGTAAAGGCTTTCATGCAAGTCTGTCTCTTCCAAAACCATGTGTTTAATCAACGCCATGCTGTCAGTCTTGTGTTATCCATTTTTTTTAGGTACTCACTGTAACGCATCAGTGACGTTAACGCATCAGTCTTATGTTACAACATATTGTCCATGTACCAAATGGTACTAGTTACACTAATGCCAATATTTAATGTAGACCTACTATTTCGATCTTAGTTTAAACCTACTTACGGCCTGTTTGTTCCTATGGCTCACTTATTGTGAAGAGAAAGCAACTGCATAGCCTTTCATTTGGTTTCTCTTGCTTGTGTAATTTGCGTCATGTTGATTACGTGTATTGGCTTCGCTATCAGAGGAAGCAGTTGTGGATGAGGAAGGTGAATGGGTAGAAGCTTCGGATGCGAAAAGAATGTTGCGATCGTAGTGACCGAATGGCATCACTGAAATTCACTTCCAGATTTGCTACAGCGGTTCTGCCAAGGGAGAGGCGTCGCAACAAACACAGCAGTCTGGCTGAAAGAAATTGAACTTCGAAATGCCAGTCAGTCCTCTTTATCTAACCTGACAGCTCTTCAAATCAACAAGTTGAAACCTCAGGTTTATTGGTTTTCTACAGAGTGCTATAAAATGAGCTAGAGAGGAATGGGTTTGAAACAGCACTAAATTTGGGGTTATAGGTTCGCAGGAATGCATTTGTCATTTCGTTTGACACCGATGGTGCCCGAATAAGAGCTAATGGAACATCATGTGACGTAACCTCACTGTCGGCATACCATGCTTGTGGTGTTGATCGGTAGAAGTTGATTGCCATAAAACCAGAAGTAGACGGTTCAGCACAGGCTAGGAATCCAGCTTGTGTTACCTTAGTTTCTGTGTACATGCTTACATCGGTGGTAAGTCCTGCAGCAGAAGTCAATCGACTGTTTCCTTGGCCGATTCATCACCATAAGAAGGAAGAAGACACTCCCCTTGCCTGTGATACTCCTCACAATTGTGGCAACAGGATGTTTTCTCAAGAGGAATCGCTTGATGCTGTCCATTGTTAAGCAGGTCGATCCTTAGATCCGATCATCATATTATTAGAACGATTACCATAAGAAGGGTTTTTTAGAACTAGAAGCCTGTGGAATTCTGCTCTTGCTGATTGAAGAAACTTAAGATGTAGACTCGCTCTCTCTCTCTCTCTGATGGAACAACTAACGTTGCATGCCTTCAACTGGGGTGCTTTGCTTCTTTCAGCTTTTCCTCCTTCAAGCAAACGGTTAGCAAGAGTCTCGATACAGCGATTATGTTCAAGAATGTCATGCAATACGGTGTCAAGGCAGTTAAGTTTTGCAAGAGCTTTGGAAATGATCGTAGAAAAGAAAGAGCCATGTAGTTGACTGTTACAATTGTCAAGGTCTTGAACAATAATACTATCACCGACAGGTTCGTCAAAGAGCTTTTTGTGGGTACGATGAAATGAACAATGAAGACTTATTGTTTGAAAGAACAGCGAGACCAATACCTGTTATACAGCACCAAATACTCTGTTGACTAGTTTATATATATATATATATATATATATATATATGTTTTAAGAATTTCATGTCACATTCTTCTGTAAATGTAAAAATCAGTGTTTTAGTCCAAACAGCATGTAGACTTCACCCATAAAAACAAGGAGAATTGGTGTTGTATGAAGAACCTGAACATAAAGATCAGATTTTTAGGGGATGAACGCAACAACTTTTCATTTTACAGTAATGGAAAAACTATAAATTAAAAAGTGAGTCAATAAGCTGAAAACAAATAAATTCATAAATGGGTTATCAAAATGCAAGCCAAGTGAAGTATCTGTTACAAGTAAATACTTGAATTATTGGTGTTCAAAATAGAACATGGAAGTGTTGGTAGTCAATTACAAAAAAGATCAATGTAATATTTGTGTAACAATAGTGAAAAGGATTGGAGTTATAATAAAGTAAAATTGTAATTTTATTTGTGAAATTCATTTTAAATTTTAGATTGAGCTTGCATTGTACAAAGCAAAAGGCAATTTTTTTTGTAATTGTTGTTCCTATAAGTAAAACCCTATTTTTGTGTTTTCATGGAAATTTTAAAAATCCATTCAAGTCATTTATTTCAAAGCACAAATAAAATCAATTAAGATTAAAATAAATTATGATAGATAAGTTTCGTATAAATATTACAACTATTCAATCAAAATTGATTTGAGATTGTTTTTAAAAGTACAACTATGGTATCACATTTCAAAAATTTGAAAATATTATATTTGCAAAATATCAATACATCTAAGATTTTTGCAAATGCCATCATAATTTTTGTTATTTACACAACAACTTATTCTTATTAAAATTTTAATTATTTTAATTAAAATTAATTTTACTTTTTAGATAATTTAAAAAGAAAATATTTTGATAGTATAAATATAATTTATTATTAGAATTAAAAATAAAAAATATGTTGAGTAGATGGTGGATTTTACATATATATATATTAAAATAATTGTGATGGTAAAATCAATAATAAAATTTGGTTATTTTAAAATATTTGTGATAACATTTTATTTTCTACATAAACAAAATTTAAAAAAAAAATATATATATATATATATATAGATATATCAAACCAAACCACTAGAATATTTGTTAGTTGCACAATATATATATATATATATATATATATATATATATAGTGTTAATGATTTGATTTTACATGTAATTCTGAAAGCAAAGCTAGGGTATCCAATGCTAATTTCTATATGTCAATTGTGGAGTATATCCTAATAACACCACTAGACATTTATTATGTTCATTGGAGAAAATTTGATTCATATATATATATATATATATATTTATATTTTTAACATAAAAAAATACATTTTACTTTCAATATTTACAAGTTTTTAGTGAATAAGTTAGCCATATGGGTGTTAAAACTAACACGTAAACTAAAACCTTGGGTATGCTTATTCAAAAAAGTTGCGGAACTAACACAAATAAGATTCACCAACTTGTTAAAATTATATTGAGAAATCAAATTGGTTGATGACTGTGTGTAGGGCAAGGCATGTTTTCAATGCCAAAACCTGAAGCAGAAGAAACAAACAAGGATTATTGGGGGCAGACGTGCATTGACGCCCACCCCATCCATCCACTCACCCAGCCATCCACACATCCATCCACTCACCCAGTCATCAACACATCCATCCACTCACCCAGTCATCCAAACATTCATCCACTCACCCAGCCATCCACACATCCATCCACTCACCCAGTCATCAACACATCCATCCACTCACCCAGTCATCAACACATCCATCCACTCACCCAGCCATCAACACATCCATCCACTCACCCAGCCATCCACGTATCCATCCATTAAACACGTTCATGCATTCCTCCAGGTATAGCGGTAAACCCTCAGAATTAGACGGCCAGTTTGAAAGGGTAGGCCCCTACAGGGTAGCGTGTCTGACGGGGCCAGTGTCGGGGGGGGGGGCTCCCTACCGCTCGATGCTGCTGGTAAGCAACAGCATTCATCCACTTATACACCCCCACAATAGATGAATATAGTGGATGATTTCTGTTCCTTCGTGTGGAATTGGTTGGTTCGTAATAGTGTAGGTGTTGTTCTACAGGAACGCTCTCTCGAGGAAAGGGGGCCCTTCTCGGGTGTGTGTGTGTGTGAGACTTTGTTGTTGAGGTTGCCAAGCGTTGAAGGAAGCATTTACGAACAGAGCGCCGGAGCACGTCGGAGGGGCGTTGATTGTGCGCGGTGAATGTTGTTGCTAGAGCTCCATAACGTGAGTTTATTGATTAGGCAGTACGTGGTGGTGGTGTGTGATGGCGTGGTGTTTGTGTGGGAAGATGGCGGAGATTGGTTTGGACTGATGGGAGGTTTGTTGATTTGACGTTCGGGGAGGGATTGTGATGAATTTGTGAGGCGATTTTGTGGTGGAGGGGCAGGGAGGGGGATGGAGGGGGGGATGATGAAGAAGAAGAAGAAGAAGAGGGAAGGAAGATGTTGATCGTCGTTGTGTTGTTGTTCGCGATTTTTCTGCAGGGTTGCGACGTTGTTGTCTCTTGATGTTGTTCGTTGGGAGGCGCGGAAGTGCGGAAGCTCCTGTGTGCTGTAGCATAGTCTGGCGCTGTGGACGTGATCATCGATAGCAATGAGGTCTGCATGTTAATCTATGCGTGTGCACTTGTGGTGTATGATTGATGGTGCTTGCTTGCGTGTTGGTTTTTCGGAGTGGATCAAAGCTGGCTCTTGCGTGGTGGAGTTGAGATAAGGCTATGCCCATTTTTAAGTTCTCCCGGGCAGTATCTGATAATATTCTGTGTGCGTTGCTCTGGAAATTGGTCAACACGAATAAGAACAGAAATGTCGGTGATTCTTAGAGGCAGGGATCTGAACGCTAGAGGAGAAAACAGATTTTTCGATGGCTCACGGTTTTTTGTAACCTTTCGTGCTAAGTGCGGTCATAGGCCGACGAACGGACGCCGTTAGTTTGGGTGTCATAATTGTGGTTGCGAGGATTTTTTTTTTTTTTTTTTTTTTTTTTTTTGTAACACTCCGTTTTGAGTTTAGGTGTCGGGTGTATCCCTTGTGGGCGCCGCAGAAAGTTTTTGTTTTGTTCATTAACCCCCTGCAGACTGATAGAAGTTGCGCCAGAGGGACGTAGCAAGCACTGCGTGCACATAATGCTCCCATGTTTATGTTTAGAGAAGTACTCACTTTTGGTTCTGCGGGAGGTCCGGTAAATGAAACGCTGAGTTAAGGTAGATTTCGGTCCAATAGAAGATGTAATTTTCAAATATTTCAAAGAGTTTAGAACCGAAGATCGTGCACGATACAGCTAGGCAACCGAATTTCCTACCTGTGTCTGTTCGCCATAACATTCGGTGAAGCACGCTTCCCTCGCGCACTCTCGTGTAGCAACGCTGAATTTTAATTATTTTAATTTAATTTTGTTTTGTTTTGTGTTCTACTCGCATCTCTCTCAAAGTGAGGTTTCCGTAGTTGACCTGGTTTTTGCAACCCTATAATGTCGGAGAAGGGATCGAGGGATCTTGTGTTCAGAAGCGGCTTTGGTGCTCATAGTGCCAAGCTCTATGCTTATCCAATTTTTACAAGGTTTACCCTAACTTGCAGACATATTTTCCCGGAACACGCCGGGCAGTTTTCGAAGAGGATCAGCGATAAGGTTTTAAAAATCGAGAACTCCGTTCCGAATGATAAGCGAGCCGGAGAATGCGTGAAGCTTGGGGATAGGAGAGTTCTGCTGAAAATGCCAGGCAATAGATTGAAGTCAGCCAGCTCCTCTCATCAAGCGCATCAAGTGAAGGATCTGAATGGCAGTGACAACAAAGTGCAGGAGACGGTTGAGAATGGTCGTGTGAAGGACGAAGAGGAAGGGTCGGAAGAAGGTCCGAAGCGACCCCAGCCAGATGGAGTGAACCTCCAGTGGGGCCAGAAGAAACGAACGCGCAACAATAAATTTGACACTAAAGCTAGTGTGGAGGAGTCATCAGGAGCTAAGAATTCGATTTCAAGGCCAGGTAGGCGTGTTGTTAGGGCTGAAAAAGTATCTCCTTCACAAGTCAAAGCCCCAGCTGTCGCCCCTTGCTCGCAGTTGCCACTCAAATCGATCAACGGAAGCAGCAGGAGGTGCAGTTGTTTTTCGTAGTCTTTTATCTTTATTGTTGCTTATTTTTCTGTTATACTCTAGTTGATTTGGGGAGAAGTGAGGAGTCTAGCATTCTCACCTTGGCTTATTATATCCTTACCAGAGATATCAGAGATGCAGAAGGAAATGGAGCGACAACCACTGCCAAGAATTTAGATGCAAACGGTGTCCTCGAGAGTGAAGCTAACGCAGCTAGAAATGCCGATTTGAGCTCGCAACCTCCACTTGCTAATCCTGATAAGACATCTAGCGTCCACGCTCATACTGCAGCTCTCCCAACTGTCAGTACAAGACCTGATGCGAACAGTCACCTGGAAAAAATCGCACCCTCTGGGAAAGTTGACATGGAGCTCTTCCAGTGGCCGAAATTTATTATATCTTTGACTCGGAAAGAAAAGGAGGACGATTTTTTTGCGATCAAGGGATGCAAGCTCCCAATTAGACCCAAAAAGAGGTTGAAGCATGTGGAGAGGACTCTTCAGGTAAAGAGGTTGAAGGATGATTCTGCTTTTCATTTTTTTGTATTTCCTTACGTTGCAATCTGCCTGGGAGAATGTCCTCAGAAAATCTGCAACCGTCGTTTTGACACAGTTATTTTCGATGCGTTTTTGTGTGTTGAAAAGGTTATGAGTCCTGGGAGCTGGCTATGTGACTTAACGAGGGAGCGGTATGAAGTACGAGAAAAGAAATGCATCAAGAAGGTGATGTTGGAATCTTTGCATCTGATTTTGGTGTTAGTTTTTGTTTTTGTTTTTGTTTTGTTTTATTTTTCATTTTCTGATTTTTTGCCTTAGGATCAAACGTCTTGAGCATGGCTGGTACTAGGTTGTGAATATTCTCTGATTTTCTAAGTATGTTGCATACTTGCAGAGGCCGAGGGGTCTGAAAGCCATGGGCAGCGTAGACAGCGACTCTGATTAGGGATTTTTTGGACTGTACAGTAGATCTGGATCCACTGGAATGCACATTAAAGGAACCGTATTTCCAGATCTAACTGCAAACTTGCATTCTTTTTTTCTCTTCTCCCAAGTTTGTAACATTCTTAAAGATCAGGCACCCACGTACTCTTCGGCTAAACGTCTGCACGGAGTTGTATTGTCATTATTAAAACTTGAATTCCTTCTGATGTAGTCGACCTTATAGCCATTGTCACATGATGCCATGTACGAAAGTATCAATGAAAAGGTGTTCTCAAAGGTGGATGATATATCAGCCCTTGGAGTATCGGCTTGCTACAGTTTGGAGCCCAACTATGTCTTCGTAGACATTGTAGATTTTGAAAACGACACGATGTGAAAAGATCTTTTGGCAGGTGGCGTGGTCATGGTTAAAGTCTTCTGGCAACATTCACGTTAGACCACAGATCAGTTGTCTTGGTACGCATGTGAAGAGGTTTGGATGTATATTTGAACCCGAATTGCGACCTTTTCTGCGTTTTTGTCCTGTGGAGTGCAACATAGATTGGTTTTTTGCTTCATTTTGGACCTGAAACGGTGTAGCAATTCAACTATCTGCTTCACACTCATTTTTACGATGGATTGCCTTTTTCTTCATTGGCCGTTTTAGTTTCTATAAAAGGATGAAATTAGTTGAGGTCTACAGAACTTGAAACATAAATACTTAAATGTGCTCCTAGAGACTGAGTTTTCTCCTAATCACATTTCATTTAACAAATGATTTGAAGGTGTAAGGCAACAAATATAGCAAAGAAATGACTAATAGCACAGACTTCCACAACTTGGATTAGTAGGAAGCTTTTTACTATTTTTTTGTCGATTTTCTTCCTTAATAAATTCCTTCATTAAGATTGATAGGACATTTTTTGCTTCTTTTGTTTTTCAACCTCTTTTATTATTTTTCATTCTTTCTAAAAACTTACTTATATACAACTACCTTCTTTTATGAATTTTATTTGTTTCTAATCTTCAAACTTTTGCAACTTTTTAATTCTTGTGGCATTAATGTTCTGTAAATCTCAAAACTCTTGTTGCTCTTCAACCCCCACTTCAAATTTGTCGTTCCTTGATTTTATGCTTCATTAAATTGATTTTTGATTCGACTTTAAATTTTTTGTTGTTTTCCAATCTATTGCTTTAGTAAACCAATTCAATTTTCTAGCCCCTACTACTTTCCATAAGCATTAAATGTGCTTTACTATATGTGCAAATTGATTATTGTTAATCACATGTTATTTATTATTTTGTGATCATGGTTTGATTGAAAAATGATATGTTTGCAAAACGTGGATAAAACTAAAATATTTAATGTATTTAAATTATTTTTCATGTTTAGCTAGTTATGGATACTTGGTTTCTATTCAAAAAATAATACAAGGTGAAAATGCAATTGTTGTTGTGAAAATTATCACAACTTATATTTTATTTGCAATAATGATATTTAGGAGGGAAATAAATGGAAATAAGTTTTCTTGTTCTATAAATCATTAAAATATCATTTAATAAAAAGCCAAGTGTGTAATGTCTTCACCTTAATATTATTTGTAATTAAAATGTCACAATATCTTATTCTTTTAATTATATACATGTACACATGTACATTTTTATATAGATATTCTTCAATGGATATTTTTTTATTGTGTAAAGTTTAGTATTTTTTTTTTGAAAGAACCTAAATATTATACTAATATATACCAAACATGAATTAGAAAATAATTAGACAACAATCTTGCCAAAGTTACTACTCCACAAATCAATATTGTATCTTTGCATTGCAAAGATCATTTATTATTGTCTTCTCTATTCTAAAGAAAATGGTGAGATTGCAAATGAGTCTATGGGATGTTATTCAATACAAAATAAGAAAACTTTGTGAATAATATTAAAGCTAAAAAAAAATCAAAATTATATTTAAAATTGTGCAAGTAGAAATATTGTTAAAGAATAAGATAAATAAATGGTAAACAATTGAATTAGGTAAAAAAACATAAAGGAGAAAAGATTATTTTTAATTTAATTTTTAAATACCCAATAAAATTACTTCGATACAAGGGAATTGAAACTATCAAAGCAATACTTCATAGAAATGGTCGTAATCCGACGTGGCCACTCTAAGGCCGTTTTGGTGATGCAACTATTCGTAGTTGGATGGATGTAGACATCCATTGGGAAACGGCGACGGCGACGGCGACGGCAACGATGAAACGACGGCGATAGACAATCTGACTCTGACTGCGCCGTCGGCTTTTGTCGCACTTACGCAGTCATCGTGTTCCTTTCCTACCAAAGGGCTGGCTCTGTGTGTGCGACTCACAGCGGCTTCAGCGTGTTCCCAGACACTCCTCCTCCGCTTTGTCGTTTGTCGTTCATTTTTTAGGGTTTAAGCGAATGTCATCCCGTTCATGCGGTAGAGAGGGCCGGGAATTATCTCAATTTTTTTCCATTGTCGCGTTCACTTAGTATTCAGGAGTAATCGGCGACAACGTATTTGAACGGGGGTGGAGTAACAGAGAGAGGCGAAGATGGGGAGAGATAAGTACCGGGATCGTGAGAAGGATTATGGAGACAAGGAGCATTGGGAGCGAGAGAGAGACAAGGAGCGTAAGCACCGGGAGCGGGAGAAGCGAGGAGATAGGGATTTGGAGAAGGAGCGAGACGAGAGGAAGCGAAGTAGGCGTGATGATGATGGAGTGGAGGTCAAGGACAAGGAAAAGGAGCGCGACCGAAAGGGGGGAGAGAGAGATAGGGAGGGTAAAAAGGAGAGGGATAGAGAGCGCGAGCGTGAGAGGGAGGCTGAGGAGGAGCGGGATCGGAAACGAAGGAAGAAGGATGAGGATGAGAGCAGGGAGAGGGAAGAAATCAGGGAGAAAGAGGAGCGTGAGCGTGAGCGTGAGAAGGAGAGGTTGCGGGAGAGAGAGAAGGAACGAGATAGAGAAGAAGAGAGGGAGAAATCGAGAGAAAGAGAGCGTGAACGAGAAAAATCGAGAGACAGAGATAAGGATAAAGAAAAGGAGAAGGATAGGGAAAAGGGAAGGGACAAACACAGAGAGAGAACCAGAGACAAGGATAGGGATCGAGAACGTGACCTAAGAAGTGGTGAAGGAGATAGGGATCGGGATAGAAAGAGGAGAAGGAAGGAAGAGGACGCAGCACGAGATGATTTGAAAGTGAAAAAAGATCCTGAAAACGATGAGGACCCTGAAGAGGAGCAGAAGAGACTCGATGAAGAGATTGATAAGAGACGGCGAAGAGTGCAGGAGTGGCAAGAATTGCGTCGGCGGAAAGATGAAGAGGACCGACAGAAGCGAGAATCGGTGCAGGCCGATGCGGACGTTGTATCTTCGCCTAAGAACGCGAAGAAGACTTGGACTTTGGAAGGTGAAGATTCTGATGATGAGGAGGATGCAGTTTTGCCGAAGTCTGGGGGCACAACAGCTTCTAGAGTAGCTGCCTTCGACAATGGAGACTTAGTTATGGCTGATTTCGGTGGTAATGGAAGTGGGGACCCTGCAGCCAAATTCGTTAAGTTGAAACCGAAGCGGGAAGATAGCGAGGAGGAGATTGCAGCACCAATCCAAACTGTCAAGGTTAAGCAGGAAGTGGAGGAGGAGGAAGAGATCGATCCACTTGATGCATTCATGAACTCGATCACCATCCCAGAGGTGAGATAAAACTTTATAGCCGTTTCACAGATGTTAACCAGTTTTCTGTTGAAGTTATGATGTCCATTCGTTTTGTGTATCTTTACATTTACGAATTTCGACTTGTGAAGTTTTTATTGTCACATTGACGGATACAAATCTGTGCACTAAACTGGAATTAAAAGCATAGGGATGTGAGTTCAATTTTCCAGGGGCGAATTGCCATGGCTTTGTGACTGACGATTCTAGTTTGTTGGAATTTGCAGGTGAGTAGTACCGATGCTGTGGAATTGGATGCTCCGGAATCCAAACCAATAGTTGCGAAGTCGGGTTCTGGAAAAGGTCAGGATAATGTTAAACCTGTTAAGCGAAATAATAGGAACACTCTCGGCCGAATCATGCCCGGTGACGATTCTGCCTCCGAGGATGAAGATGATGGAGAAGGTAATATGATAGGCATATCATTCTAGTTCTATTTTTTGTTTGTTGTGTTTTGTTACCATGTCTCTGTGTTTGGAATTCTCTATAATTCCGTTTTTTCTTTTTTCTTCTTCTTTTAACCTTTTCCCGTGTACATCTCGGTGTTTGCTTCCAGGAAAGGAAGGTGATGAAGATGACGACGAGTTTTTGAAGAGGGTTAAAAAGACCAAAGCAGAGAAATTGGCTATTGTGGACCATTCAAAGATCCAGTATCCTTCCTTCCGTAAAAATTTCTACATCGAGGTCAAGGAAATATCCCGTATGACTAAAGCGGAAGCTGAAGCATATAGGAAAGAGTTGGAATTAAAGATTAGAGGAAAGGATGTACCTCGTCCACTGAAGACGTGGAACCAGACAGGTTTGAACAGCAAGGTCTTGGATGTAATTAAGAAATCAGGTTTCGAAAAGCCAATGCCCATTCAAACGCAGGCACTTCCAATTATTATGAGTGGAAGAGATTGCATTGGGATTGCAAAGACCGGTTCTGGTAAAACGTTGGCTTTCGTGTTGCCCATGCTCCGGCACATTATGGATCAGCCACCCCTTCAACAAGGGGATGGGCCGATAGGATTGATCATGGCTCCAACAAGAGAGCTTGTGCAACAAATATACAACGACATTAGGAAGTTCTCAAAGGTCGTGGGGTTGACATGCGTGCCAGTATATGGCGGTTCAGGTGTAGCGCAACAGATTAGCGACCTTAAAAGAGGAACAGAGATTGTGGTGTGCACACCTGGTCGAATGATTGATATTCTTTGCACGAGTTCTGGGAAAATCACAAATTTGCGACGTGTGACTTATCTTGTGATGGATGAAGCAGATCGGATGTTCGACATGGGTTTTGAACCTCAGATAACTCGCATTGTCCAAAATACTAGACCAGATAGGCAAACAGTGCTCTTTTCAGCTACTTTTCCTAGGTGAGTTGTGTTTCCTAGATTACTTGGTTTATGTTTTCTTGTATTGGTGAATCGGAGTCTAGTTTGCTTGTTAAGGTTGTTTCAATGATTGAATTTAATACTGATACATTGCTTTGCATTCTGAATATTTTCAGGCAGGTCGAAGTTCTTGCTCGCAAGGTTTTAACGAAACCTGTGGAAATTCAAATCGGTGGACGAAGCGTTGTTAACAGTGACATCACGCAGACTGTGGAAGTTCGCCCAGAGAGTGAAAGATTTTTACGATTGCTTGAGCTTCTTGGAGAGTGGTACGAGAAAGGAAAAATCCTTGTTTTTGTACATTCTCAAGAGAAGTGTGACAGCTTGTTCAAGGATTTGTTAAAGGCTGGTTACCCATGCCTGTCATTACATGGTGCTAAGGACCAAACGGACAGGGAGTCCACTATCACAGACTTTAAGACAAGTGTTTGTAACTTAATGATAGCGACAAGTATTGCTGCGAGGGGTTTGGACGTGAAGGAGCTTGAGCTGGTGGTAAATTATGATGTCCCTAATCACTACGAGGATTACGTGCATCGTGTGGGTCGCACAGGTCGTGCTGGACGGAAAGGGTTCGCTGTGACTTTCATATCTACTGAAGAGGAGAGGTATGCCCCAGACCTTGTAAAGGCATTAGAGCTTTCAGAGCAGCCTATTCCTGAGGATTTAAAGAAACTAGCAGATGATTTTATGGTGAAAGTTAAGCAGGGTAGCGAGCAAGCTCATGGCAGTGGATACGGAGGCAGTGGGTTTAAGTTTAATGAAGAGGAAGATGAGGCTTTAAAGGCAGCCAAAAAGGCTCAAGCCAGAGAATATGGTTTTGAAGAAGAGGAGGACAAGTCAGATTCAGAATCTGATGATGAAGGCATTCGTAAAGCAGGTGGAGAAATGTCATCGGTGGCCAACATGCACGCAGCAGCCCTAGCCGCAGCTGCGAAAGCTGGTCTACCCGCACCAATGAATCCGGCATTAGCTGCCAACCCACAGTTACAAGCAGCTTTAGCAAATATGGCTCAAGCTGCCGTAGCCAATCAAGCAGCTGCTGCAGCAGCGGCAGCGGGAGCAGCTGGTCTGCCTGCAATGCCCTTCCCTAGTGTGGGAGTGCCAGGACTTGGAGTGATGAATATGCCTGGCATGCCAGTGATGCCAAATATGGCACAAATTATGGCTTCAATGAGCATGCCCAACATGGGCCAAGTCTCGAATCTGCAGCAAATTGCCAATCAGATGGCGCTGGCCAATATGGCAGGTGCCATGGGTCATCTTGGTTCTCCAATGTTGGGGATGGCTGCTGGCGCATCTGCTACAGCAGGATTGACCGACGGGAATCCAGCTGCACGAGCAGCTGCCATGGCCGCTGCGTACAACCTTCAAAATAATCTGGCAAAGATACAAGCAGACGTGGCTCCCGAGAGTTATGAGATCGAGCTCGAGATCAATGACTTTCCTCAGCATGCTCGCTGGAAAGTTACGCATAAGGATGCTTTGGGACAGATCAGTGAATGGACTGGAGCAGCAATTACCACTCGAGGTCAGTATTTTCCTCCTGGAAAGGTCCCGGCGCCTGGAGAACGCAAGCTATTCTTGTTTATTGAGGGCCCTACTGAGGCCTCTGTTAAGAAAGCCAAGGCGGAAGTGAAACGCATTCTTGAGGAATCAACCTCAGCGGCTATTCAACTCCCAGGGCCAGCTCAACCTGGAAAGTACTCAGTATTGTGAGTTGCTAAAATCAGGCTTGGAGCTAGAAGCTAAGCGCTATTTGGAGAACCAAGAGCCGAAACTCGAAGCTTTTCAGGTTGTTTGGATAACAAGTCACTATGTCGGTTCTTACCAGCAAGTCTCTATCCAGTACAAGGCTAGTTGTCGATCTGGTTAGCGTCTTTAGTTTTCGATTGGTTGATGTCTATGATCGCCTTAGTATCGTAGGTTGAATCTTTTTGGTTTTCAGTAAATTGTTCTTCTCTAGCTCTTCTGTGAAGTAGTTTTTATTGCGTCTTAATCATAGATTCGTGGGGCACTGGACTGTTCTTCAGGAGTTTGACTTGGACCAATTACTGTGGGTTTGCAGCTCGTGCTTGGGACAATGTGCTGTACGAACCGTTGTCTGGGTACTTCAAACATCTCAGGATGTGGCTGTCTGTCAAGACTATGTCATCATGTTTTGACATTTCTTATATTGTACCATGTCCTTTTTGACAGGCAGGATTGGAAATGTATTCTTGACATAGTTTGGAATTATCACGTCATCGACTTTGTAGTTTAGTTGAGACTTTTACTGTATGGACAACTGATAAGTAATGTGGACGTTTTTTCTTGTACTTGAACAAGCTAATAAACATGTGAAAATGAGGGAAGTCTATTTGCAGCTCTTTCAAACTGGTGCAGCGTAGCAAGGCTAAGTATTCTGAGTACGAGATTTTCTGGTGTGTTGAGTGTTTTTATCAATAACGCCATCATTGTTGGAGGGATTCGCCTTGGTAAGCTGAGAATTTGTTTCCAAGGGTCTTTAATTTATTAGGAAAGACTGTAACGGTTGCTGCTTTTGTTGACTATAAGTTAAGGTTATATCCTTGAACTCTTTGCGCAGGGAGTAAATTATCTATATATATATATATATATATATATATATTTTGAATGAATATGCAGGCGATTGTTAAGTGCTCAACGTTCCATATTGAGTATACCGGTAGAGGATGGAGATATTTCCTCGGACGTCATTCAAGAGAGATGATTTCGCAACTTGACAGTGCATCAGTGCCGGGTTGTACCGGTTCTTTTTATCCGTCAGTCGACCTGTAAGAAAGAGTGAGCGAGTTTCTGATTATTAATTTCTTTTGGATAGGTCTTGTCAAATCCTGCCTTCCCGTACGATGTTACCAGATTATCAGTTATTAAGCGAGCATTGTGCTGTTGAAAACAGTGTTTAAACCCACGTTAATTTCCACGTGGAAAATTTCAAAGGATTATATTGACTTCTGGGTGTTGGCATTTACTGCAATGTACTGTAATACATGTGTACAATTTTTCCTAACTTGTTTGTGGTTCTAATTATCGAAATGTTACGTGTGCTGGAAATGGAAACGTTTTGAATTAGTACTTTAATTACTTATTATTTATTCATTTATTATTATTATTATTATTGAACACCATTCTTGTACAAGATTTAACGCTGTGCTTGTCCTAATTAGGTCGACTCAGCGTACTGTTTTTCAGTGGATTTGGAGAACATTGAGAAGCCATTGTCCAACATTGAGATTCAGCTATTTTTGGAAGAACGGTGATACGCCGTGTTCCCACATGTAGGCCTATGATGCATTGAAGGTAACGATCAGAATGAATGGTCGAGGTCGCAATTGTACAGTGGGGTACAGAAATAATTCGAATTTTTTTTCAAAGTGAATCAGTGTTAGAAATCACTGAACTTCAAAAAGCTCCAGCAGTGTCAAAAACGAACGCATTTTTGAGCAGTAAAATGCATTGCGAAGATAGTAGAATCTAGTTTCATGGTGTAACAAGTTTGCATTATAAAGTTGTGAAAATATACATCAAGAGAGCTTTTTGTTACATACTATCTACCATCTCGTACTACCACCCCCAGCTGCAATCACCGCTTGCTTGCATCCTATAATGCATAGTGGAAATCAATGTACGAAGCCACTTTATAGATATGGTATCTCATACGGATTGAATTTTTTCAATCATTTCTAGCTTACTATTAGGTCTACTATGATGTTTGAGCAAATCTTTTACAACCATCCAAACGTTCTCTATTGGATTCAAGTCTGGTGAATTGGCAGGCCAAAACAACTTTTCTATACCATGAGCACGTCTCCATTGTAGTGGCAATGAGCTACGGTGGACTGGAGCGCCATCCTCCATCAATATCAATTCCTCAGGGTCATCATGTAAGAAATAAAAGCCACTTAATACTCCTTCATAAACAATAGTGACAAAATCCCTTGCTGATCTCTTATCTAAAGGAATGATGATCAATGGAGACTTATCAAAGCCAGTAAAGGCACCCCAAACCATCACTGAACTACGTCCAGACTTAAAACTTGGTGCTATACAATCCCAATTATATTTTTCGTACGCCTTCCGCCACACTCTAATTTGCCGTGGATTTTTGCCAGTTTCGAATGACGACTCATCCGTCCAAATAATATTACACCAATCTTCAAACGTCCAACTCTCATAAGCACGTGCAAATGCAAGCCTATCTGCTTTATGTTTGACATTCAAATATGGCTTTTTAGGTGCTATACAATTTCTAAAACCAAGCTCACGGAGGTAGAATCGAACAGTAGTCCGGGAAACACTCACCAAGTTTGCAAGTTCTACTAGAGTATGCCTTCTATTTGAACTGACAGCATGACATAACACCCGAAAATCCCGCTCAGACAACTTCCTGGGTCTGCCACATTGTGATTTCAACGACTCCACACTTCCATGGACCTTCCAATGACTCAAGATAGTTGAAATGGTGGAATAGGGAGCACTGAAGACTTCTGCAATGTCCTTACACTTCATCCCAGCCTTCCTCATCCCCACAATCTGATTCTTCTGCATAGGGGACAATGTTCTGTACTTCATGGTGCTTGCTGTAAGCCTTCAAATAGCACAAACCAACTTCTAGTTTGAAGGAGAGGAGTCACTGAAGCTAACGATGTCCAAAACCAAAAAAGAACACTTCTAAAATCTATATGTGCTTCACAATCTCAATCTGTGGCAGTGCAATGTGCTTCACATCTTCAGATGGATTATATAAGTCACCCCATCCAAGCATTCTATGCTATCACTCCATTTTGCTGGCTGCATGCATGCCTAATTGCAACTGTGATTTTTTAGCTCACCTAACCACTTCCACATTAATCATCACATTTGCAATCTGCTTTTGAAGACACATGGCTAATTACATGCAATTAGACACTTCTTGCACTCCAAAAATAGATGGCCAAGTGTCGGGGAAAAATTCCTTCCAACATGATCACAACATTCAATTGAACAACAAGATTTTTTTAGCAAAAGTGGTGCTCTAGAAAAAAATTCGAATTATTTCTGTACCCCACTGTACATCAAAGTTGTACCATTGAATCACGAAGATTTTAATGTACGCCAAAGATTTTATTTATGATTGAAGGGTGGTTGTTCGCAGATGTATATTATTTGATAGTGTTTTTTAATGCTCAATTCTGCATAAACAGTGTCTTTGTACGTTGTCTGAATTGCAATTTATTTGGTAGTATTTTCCATATTTGAATAGACTAAAAACAACAGCTTAGATATAGGCATAGGAAATCAAAGATTTATTTCTTTTTGGGCAGTTTCAGATTTACACATTTACTTATTTAATATTTTATGACAAACCTGTAAATGACATTTTTATTTTTATTAAGTTTTAATCTTTGATTAATTTAAAGCCATGTTTATTATCAGATCGAATGAAGAAAGCCTCAAAAACAAGTCAAAATAAGTGGTAAGCATTTTAAATATATATTTTGGGTAGTTTATTAGTAATAATTTTATTTTCTTAAAAATTAAAAATTATTACATACTATATTGGTGGAATTTAATTAAAGAATATAATAGATTAACAGTTTGTATGAGTATATTGCTCATAAAAAGAATAGTAAAATGTTTGAAATAAAATGCAATCTATTTCAATGTCTCTTTGCATACAATTTTGTACAAAATGTATTGATTATTACCTAGAAATTATTAATTTTAATTATTTTATATTTAGCAATTCTTGTAACAAAACCCTTAGCTTGGTATATTCTAAAATACTTATTTGTGTATATCTTTATTTTGTGAGACATTTTGAATATTAATCAAGATATATATTTTATTTAATTCGTATATGGTATTTTAAAAATAAACTTGATTTATTGACATATTCAACTAACAAGTTAGTTTCCAATTCTTTCATGTTTTAAGTTCATAATGATTTTTATTTTAGTAAGTTCATTAATTTTTAATAGAATTATTACTTATCAATGTATTTTTTGTAAAAGCAATGCTTGTAATATTTTGTAATAGTAACACATTCATGATTTTTTTTAACATCAAATATATATATATATATATATATATATATATATATATAATTGTTATTCTAATCTTCATTGAATAAACTTTAAAAAAAATATTTTTGAGTAGTTATTAGGTGTAATAAAAGTTATTAAGTATGACATAAGATTTATAAATTTTGAAGGTTGAAAGGAAATTACATATTTTATTGTTATGTTTTCTACATTTAAAGTATAAGATATAATATTTTATATGTATTGCTTTTAACACCATTACAAATGGTGATTGAAATAATCTAACTTCTACTTCAATAAGATGCATTAATTGAATTTGATATTCTAAATTTTATAGATACAAGATGTTCACTTCTTTATTGTAAGTCCTAAGCTTCAACATAACATACACCTTGCATCAATGACAAGAACATGATATAAACAAATAAACAAGTGAAACTTCTCTCAAAGAAAGATGACAAAATAGAAATAACTTGATATGGATATTAAGAAAGAAACTGGAATGGCTATTGCCAAAAGTGAAGAAAACTAGAGACCCTTGAAACTAGACTGGAAGTAAGAAAGGAGTTGACAATAGTGAAGAAGGCTTTACTCTTGTCTCTATATATACTATCTAACTAAGGGCTACATGGTGATGTTCTATAGGACCTCCAATATAAATTGACTTTGTAGGACACATGCCTTGACTTACAAGGCAAGTTTTTCTACGTGTGGGCCACATAGATAGCTTGGTCTTCAAACTAACAACATGTGTGATACATGGCCAACTTGTTGACCACGTTTCTAATCCAAAAAGTCAATTAAAGATACCTATAAAGTCAAAGCAGAGTCTATGAAGCTTCTAAGAAGCTTCATAGCAAATATTATAGAATTAACTTACTTTTATCTACTTTTACTTACTTCTACCCATTTATACATGTAATTACTAGTTTATATGGGTATGTCCATGACACCTTGTGTTCATTGGTGAAATAAACAATGTTTGAGGAGGGCTACACAAAGAATATGTAGTTAAATTTGTCTTATAAAATTGCTTGATTAAATGAGCTAATTTTTCATGTTAAAAAAAAAATATGTACTAGGATAAGAAGACTTTATATGCAATCATAAGATTTACCTTTGGAAGCACATGACACAAAAGGGAAACAACTAAGATGGTGTCACGGATATAGAAATATAGACTTGAGATCTAATAAGAAGTTCAAAAAAAATTGGTAAGAACTAGATTAATCAGATGAATACAAGAACAACACCAGAGAGGTGAGCTAGAGCTCCAAGAGATGTGTTGTCGAGACTGAAGAACTCTTCAGCCTTGAATCCAATATATACTCCTATTAAGGATGCTTCTCAAGCAACTTCTATTAAGAAGGAAGCTTCTAGAAGGTTCCAGAGACTTGCTTCTAGAAGGTTCTAGAAACTTTTCTCTAGAAGGTTCTAAGGACTATGTCCCTAACATCTTCTACCAACTAAGAAGCTTCTAGAAGGTTCCAGAGACTTGCTTCTAGAAGGTTCTAGAAGCTTGTCTCTAGAAGGTTCTAGAAACTTGTCTCTAGAAGGTTCTAAGGACTATGTCCCTAACATCACCCCCTCCTTTAGCTTCGAGGTCTCTGAGAAGCAATGTTGTTGTCAATCAGTACCAATGCAAGAAAATGAAGATTTGTCACATAACGTCTGCTATGAACTCCAACTGTTGTTCACGAGGTAAGTGGTTCATCGGCCCTTGAAGCCAACGGTAGTGGCCCACTCCTTCAATTTCTGACCAAGCATGAACTTCCGTGTCTTCATTGTGAAATTGTCCTCTAAATATGCCTTCTGGTTGACCATCGTAAGCAGGCTCAGAATCAAATACAATCACCAGTGATCGGTTACTTAGTATCCTCCGTCGTCGTTGTGGTGCAGGTGGTTCTTCATCTTGGGGTCGCCTTCATGAGCTAGTTAGTTGAGATAATCTGACTGGCATAGTATCTATCTCTTGGCTATCCATATCAGAAGACCAAACTATGACTACTGAAAAAATTCTATTTTATCTTGGAAAAAATAACTACATCAACTACGAATTTTGGTCGTGCTCTCCCCCTTTCTTATATTCTTGGGTGAGAAAGCTTCAAAAAGAAGCTATCGTCGAACCGGCTTAGGTTTATGAGGATGTTGTTGATGAAACTCCTGTACCTTTTGTGGCACATTGGCGAGATTTTCAGCTAGCTTCCACGTTCGCTCATTAATATCGTAGCTGCACCAATGAACAAGATACTCCAACTTGCCCCACCTTTGTCCTGAATCCAGTACCTTTTCAACCTCGTATTCCTCGTGGTTCTCGATCTCAATACTAGGTGGCGGACATTGCACTCTTCCAGGAAAAGACGACTCTCGATAAGGCTCCAACAGAGAAACATGAAAGATTGGATGTACCTTCATAGAAGCTGGTAATTCCAAATAGTATGCCATTGGATTGATTTGCTTCTGGATGATAAATGGTCCCAATCTTCGATAGTCCAACTTATCACATGGTCGCTTGGTCTTGATATTCTGTCGAAGAAGCCATGCTTTATCTCCAATTTTGAAAGTAGGTGCTTGATTCCGAAATCTATCTGTAGACACCTTGTAGAATTCTTGAGCGGATTGTAATTGAAGCTTCAACGTATTTTGAAGCTCTGATAGTTGTTTCACAAATCCTTCAACTGCTGGATTGTTATTTGTTGATGGACTCAATAAATCAAGCTTCGGATGATACCCATAGTTGGAAAAGAATGGTGTGTATTGAATCGACCCATGGAGAGTGTTGTTATATGTAAACTCGGCTAGCGGCAGATATGTGGTCCAATTGTCTTGCTGATAGTTGATGTTGTATTGTAAGTATTGTTCCAAGACTTGGTTCACCCGTTCCGTTTGGCCGTCACTTTGAGGATGAAAAGCCGAAGAAAGCTTGATATCCACCTTCAGTATCTCAAAGAGAGATCTCCAAAACTTTGATACGAACTGGGTTCCTCGATCTGATATGATATCATCTGGTAGTCCATGATAACGATACACATTATCGAGAAAGAGCCTTGCTGTGACTTCACTGGACGATGTCTTCTTGCAAAGGACAAAGTGCGTCATTTTTGTAAGCCGATCTACCACGACAAAGATGCTGTCAAATGAGTTCGATGATGGCAGGTCCGTGATGAAGTCCATGGAAATTAAAGACCATGGTCAACGTGGAATCGACAATGGTTGTAGGAGTCCATAAGGGCGATGTCGAGGATTCTTGGATCTTGAACAAATGTCGCAGGAGAGGAAAAAATCTTTCACATCCTTCCATATTTGGGGCCACCAAAAATCTCGAGAAATAAGCTCCAAGGTCTTGTTGAATCTAAAATGTCCCGCAGTTGGAAAATCATGGCGAGATTGAAGAACTCGGAGTCGTACTGGTTCTTTTGGGATATATAACCGCTCATCAAAGTATAAAAGATCTTCCTCCACCTTGAACTTGTCGTCATTGGCACGTTACTTAATATCAATGGCTACTGAATCTTCAATGGTCACGGCACGTACCTGATTCAGGAAGTCAGCATCAATTGGTAAAATAGTAGCGCAAAGCTGAAATTGCTCTGGCTTCAATAATGTCATGCATTGTTGATCAAACGCTACTTCTCCAGCCTTTGGTACAAGATACGATCTCCTCGATAAGGCATCAGATAGGCCTTGCTGCTTTCCAGGTCGATAAGTGATAACAAAATCGAACCTAGATAGCAACATACTCCACCGAGCTTGACGTCGATTTAGGACTTGAGCCGACATGAAATACTCCAAATTCTTGTGATTTGTGTATACGGTCACTAGATGTGCAGCTCCTTCAAGAAAGTGACGCCATTCTTGGAAAGAATCCACTATAGCAAGAAGTTCCTTATCATAGATCTCATAATTGATTTCAGCAACAAAGAACTTTCGAGAATAGAATGCAACCAGATGGAGCTTCTTGTCTTCTCCCATTTGTGAAAGTACAGCTCCTAAAGCAAAATCCGAAGCATCAATTTCTAAATAAAAGGCCTTTGTAAAGTCTGGATGTACCAAGATTGGAGCCGTAGTAAATGCGGTCTTCAGGTCTTGAAACGCCTTCTCTGCTAGAGGTCCCCATTCCAGCTTATCCTTGCATGTCAACTGAGTGAGGAGAGCAGCAACTTGAGAGTAATTTTTGATAAAGATCCGATAGAAGTTAGCAAAACCAAGAAAGCATTGTACGTCTCTAACCGTCTTCACAACCTCCCAGGACACGATTGCTTCCACCTTCTTGGGGTCCATCTTCAAGCCTTCCGTAGTCGCAACAAACCCCAAAAATTCCATCTCTATTTGGTGAAATAAACACTTCTCCAACTTGGCATATAGTCCTCGCTCGCGTAGTTTCTCCAAGACCAAACGAGCATGTTTTTCATGCTCTTCCTCATTTTTGGAGAATATCAAAATATCATCCAAATAGATGATAACAAAATCATCAAGGTGCTCTCGGAAAATGTCATTCATCATATGTTGAAAGACTGCTGGAGCATTGGTAAGACTAAAGGGCATGACATTATACTCAAAATGGCCATACCTTGTATGGAACGCTGTCTTCCAATCATCTCCTTCCTTAATTCGTACGAGGTTGTAAGCTCCCCTTAGATCAATTTTTATAAAGATCCTTGCACGTCCAAGTTGTTCTAAGAGACCAAAAATCAAGGATAATGGATAACGATTCTTCTTTGTTATCTTGTTGAGGCCTCGATAGTCCATGCACATCCGCAATGAGCCATCTTTTTTCTTCACAAATAAGATGGGTGCTCTAGTTGACGATTTTGAATGACGGATGAAGTTCTTGGCTAGATTCTCGTCGATGTACTTCCGCAACTCCGCCAACTTCGTCTGCGATAGATTGTAGATTGGGCCAAAAGGCGGTTGTGCTCCTTCTTTGGACAATCTTATAAACGCTCTTGCTCCAATAATTAAGGATTTTTCTATTCGGGGTTTTCTACTAGGCTTGCTCTTGGGTGGTTTTGTGGAAAAGGTTATCTTCCACAACTTCCAATCTATGGATGGATTATGCTTTTCCAACCAGAAAAGACCAAAAATAATAGGATTTGATGGAGTTCTAATAATATTAAAAATAATATGACTACTATGGCCCTTAAGCGTCACTTCTATAGGTTCTGATTCATGGGTGATACTACCAGACAATAAAGGTCGTCCATCTATGACCTCAACGTGAATAGGTTTGGATTTTTGTACTAAAGGGATCTTATGATGCTTCGCAACTTCTTCGTCTAAGAAACAAGCAGATGCTCCTGAATCTAATAATGCTAAGGTTCTCAGTTTCTGAGGGCCAATAAGCAAAGGGATTGTAAAACAAAGGACAGGTTGAGCGGAAAGAAAAGAATCTGGTTGTTGTTGGGATATTTCACTGTCCAGCCGCACGGTTCTTATTGTGGCTGGGCATCCTCGTTTTCTTGAATAAACGCGCCCCTAGTCTTGATAATACGTCGATTTTTCTTCTTGGGATAGTTTCCAACTTTGTGGCCTTCTTCACCGCAATACAAGCATAGACCTTCCTCCATATGCCGCTTTTTTTCTTCTAGAGTAAGAGATTTGACACGTACCGCATCAATTTGCATGTCTTCTACCTCTGAATGTGAATTCACGCTGCTTGCCGACATAGTTGGGGTGTGGCGAACCGTATGTTGTCTTGAACGTTGGTCTTGGTGACGTTGGAATAGGCGGTTATCGCACTTCACAGCTTGGCTAATAGCTTCATTGAGCGTTTGCGGATCAGGAAGAGTTAACAGCAAATCCTTCACATCGTCCCTTAAACCCCAATAGAATTGACTCATCATGCTTCTTCGTCCCAATTGATGTCGCATGCTAATTGCCTGAAGTCCGATGTATAGATTGATGTAGAATGCATCCTTTGTCGTAATGACCGGATCTTTGTTGTAGCCCATCGAACCATGTCGTGTTCACCAAATGCTTCCGCAAACGCATCCAAAAAGGTTTCAAAGTTGTTTAGTATGGATGATCGTTTCTCAAACAAAGGAGCAAACCATGATAAAGCTTGTCTTGTAAGTAAGGTTCCAACAAGCCCAACACGTGACTCCTTTGTTGGATAGCGTTCGGACTGTAAAACTGTTATCAACCTGATTTGGTTGACGAATCTTTGAAACTTGGAACGCGTACCATCGAACTTGTCCGGAAGGCTAACTCGGAGCTCCTTATGTTGTAGAACCAGTGGTGCTTGTCGAACCTGAGGCAAAGTTGCTTCTCCAAGTGCAGAAGTTTGAGGCTGGTGCAACCTAGATTGTGCCATCCCAAATGCTCCATCATTATGAAGCCTTGCCACGACTCCTTCAATCTCTGCAGTTCTTTGCAATAACGTAGCGAGGGTATTCATGATAGCATCTAACTTGGACTCTGAACTTTCTGTCATATGAAAGTCTTGGCCCCCGACCATTCTAAGAGAAGGACAGAAATGACTCAACAAGAAGACAATATTGGTTTAGAGGAGGGTACTCCGCAACCTCTAAAATGCCTTAAGAGCTTCAAGAAAAGGGGTAATCCACTCTCTCCAAGAAGAATAAGACTCTAATATTGCAACAAAAGAAGTATCAGTTTAGAGGAGGGTAATCCGCAACCTCTAAAATGCTAGTACACTTCCAAGCAGAGGAGTAATTCACACTCTAACAAAGAAGAAACTAGCTCTAATATCTGAGGTGAGTGAAGTCTCGAAAAACTGTCACGGACACAGAAATACAGACTTGAGATCTAACAAGAAGTTCAAGAAGAACTAGCAAGAACTAGATTAATCAGATGAATACAAGAACAATACCAGAGAGGTGAGCTAGAGCTCCAAGAGATGTGTTGTCGAGACTGAAGAACTCTTCAGCCTCGATTCCAATATATAATCCTATTTAGGAAGCTTCTCAAGCAACTTCTATCAACAAGGAAGCTTCTAGAAGGTTCCAGAGACTTGCTTCTAGAAGGTTCTAGAAACTTATCTCTAGAAGGTTCTAAGGACTATGTCCCTAACATCTTCTACCAACTAAGAAGCTTCTAGAAGGTTCCAGAGACTTGCTTCTAGAAGGTTCTAGAAATTTATCTCTAGAAGGTTCTAAGGACTATGTCCCTAACATCTTCTACCAACTAAAAAGCTTCTAGAAGGTTTCAGAGACTTGCTTCTAGAAGGTTCTAGAAACTTGTCTCTAGAAGGTTCTAAGGACTATGTTCCTAACAAGGATAAGTCATTGCTTCTTGAATAAAGAAATTTTTCTCCATTGCAACGTCACTAATTCAAATTTTTACATCTACGCAAGTACCATATAACTCACCTTATATATTATTAGTTGCACATATTATCCATCCATGCTCCATATCAATTGGCTACCTTTGCTTCATGTAATGATCCTTAGACATAAGATTTATTTTCGAGCCGTGGTCAATGAAAGCAACAACTGCTTCATCCATATTTCCAACCTTTACTAATGCCTATGTAGTTGCTCTAGTCCAATACTTTTGAATATAATGACTTGAAATCTCTTTATCCTTATTACTTTGATCATCAAAATATATTCTTTGATTATGATTCTTTTCCTCACTTGTTAATTATTTGTAACAATTATTAGTTTCATCTTCTTCATCCTCATATATGCAAGCATCAATAGCATTACTCAATCCAACTTCTTTCATTAATTGCCTCTTTTGTTTAATACTATCAATAATGACATGATAGAATTCTTTCTTGATAATTTTCAAAATCTTCTTTAATGTGATCTAATCTTAGTATTAATCATATGTTCTTTAAGAACTTTTTTTAAATCTGTTGCTGCATTAACATCCTAAGTAATTTATAAATTATCAAATTATCTTTATTTTTTTATTTTTTATTTTTAAATATTATTAAAATATCTTTTTTAGATAATTTTTAAGAAGTCACTTCATGAGCTTCATCTCCTCAAGTTTGCATCTTAGAAGAATTTCTTTCTCTAGTATCATCAAAATTTATTCTTTTCTTTTCTTCCATTAAAGCTTCATATTGGCTTTTAGTAATATATGCATGTATTGACAAAGCTTCTATAAGATCATCTCAACTTGTAGCACCACAAATTATTGCAACAATCCTCAATAAAGCTACCCCTGCTATCTTTTCTTTTTGCATTATAGAAATGGTAGAAGACCAAACTCCACTTGATTGAATATTTATAACAAAATTTTGTTTGCTATTATTATCTATCCTAGTTCCATAACTTACAGCTTTTATTGCTATAACTCTATGTATTGCCAAATAATCATTAATCAATGCTTTGATACTTTTTTTTATCAAAGTTAGTTTGAAGAAGATCAATAATATCCTTCAATGTAACTTTTCTATTTTTTTAATAAACAATGCTTTGTTGTACCATCTCATTGAATTCACCACAATTTTTTTAAGAATGAGAATCATCATCATATCAAATACATCTTTATACATATCCTTGTTTAAAAGTAGCTTTTGAATTTCTTGTAGAAGTCTTCTCCTCAAGCCTTACAAGTTTGATTTGAAGATCTCGCATCCTACGTACAATCTCGTTAAGTCCCATATCTTCTTTTTTTGGTATAGCCAATCAATTCAATTCTTATGAAAATCTATCTTATATTTTATGTATCTCTTTTGGAGCCATATGAGATAGTGAATATCTTGGGAAGAAGATAAATACCACCTCTTCTTATAGAAGTGGATAATAATAAAAAATTTGAGGTAAAAGAAGTCTTAGAATAAAGGTGGTGCCTACTTAAGTTCAAATATCTTATTCATTGGTATAGATAGAAATATTTGCAAATGCACAAAGGAGCCAGTAAAAAAATCTTATAAATGCAAGAAAGAAGGTCAAAGCTTTTTATCAATGACATCCATGAAAATTTAGATGAAAGATAGCAAACCTTTGTTATAAAAGAAATAAAATTAAGAAAAAATTGCATTCTACCTTCTATCCTTGTTTGTAGTTTTTGTGTAATTATGGCATTAAGAAGATGAAAAATCAATAGCTAATAAATTTAACTCAAGAACCATTATTTTTTGACTTATCAAATAAAATATTATAATTATTGTAGCCTTTAAGATGATATAGTAGAAATAAAGACCTTCAAAAATAACATGGTCTTCTTTGAATAGATGGTAAGATACAATTCATTTGATAACACAACCTAAGAAGAGAGTTTCAATATTTGGTGATTTCATTGGAGATAGAAACAATTCTTAATGGTATTACAAATATTTTATTTGAAAAAAGTTACAATGATCTTGGCAATGATCAAATAATAAGGTAGTCTCTCTACCTTAAAATGAGATATTACCAATGGCTAATAAGACCTATCAATTATATTTTAAAGAAACAAAGATCAAAGTATGTAACAAATACAATTCACTACATCTTAGACTTCTTCAATATGTGATTACTACTCCTCTTGGAACTCATCCCTAGAAGAAGAGATAATGCCATAAACATATATTTATTGTAATTATTATTTAAGTAATATGGATAGATAGAAATAAATAAAAATAGATTAATTTCATAATATCTTCTAAGAATTTTTTTTAAAAACTTCATAAACATTGTTTTGACTTTAAATGTATTTGTAGTTAATTGATAGGTTAGAAACTTGGTCAACAAGTTTATCACATGCCACATATATTAGTAGCTTTCAGAATAAGTTGATTATATGGTGCCTATATAGAAAACTTGTCTTTCAAGTTAAAATACCTATTGTATAAAGTTAATATATTTTGGAGGTCCTATAGAACATTGCGACATAGCTATTAGATAGATAGTATATATAGATGCAAGAATAAAACCTTCTTCACTCTTATCAATTATTTTTTTAATTTGTAGTCTCGTTTCAAGAAGTCTCTAATTTTCTTGTCTTTTGGCAATAGCCATTCTAGTTTCTTTTTAATATACATATTTTTTTATTTCTATTTTTTTATCTTTCTTTCAAAAAGTCTCACTTATTTATTTACTAGCGACAATAATCCTAAATTAATTGGATTATAAGAAGATTTAATTATATTAAATATTATTAAGCTATTATAACTACTAATTGCTATATCTAAAAGAACTATTTCATGGATAACATCTTTGAAAGACAATAAACAACCATAAATTATTTCTATATATATATATATATATATATATATATGGGTGATTTTTTTAATTAAAGATATTTCTTATTTTTAATAAAGTCTTTATCTATAAAGCAAGTTGAGGCTCCTAAATCTAATAAGGCTAAAACTTTGTGATTTTGTGGATTTAAAAAAATTTCTATTGTAAAATAAGGTGAAGGATTTGACAAGAAAAAAAGACCTTTGCTAGGTGTCACATAAGATTTTAGCTGCATGGTTCTTATTATAATTGAAAAAACTTGATTTTCAACAAATTGTTTATTTTAGCAATCATGCTTCTTATTTTATGGTTGTGTTGCTTCTTTGGATAATATTAAATAATGTACTTAGATTTTCCATAATATAGGCACAATCCTTCTTGACAATATCAAATCTTTTTTTACTCAATAAAAAATTTGAAACGTATCATATCAATTTGTATAGATTTTGATCTTAATGAATAAGTTTTTATAAACTTAGATGCTGCTACTATGACTTGACTTGTATCTTTTTAATCAAATCTTTATTCTTGGCATCTTTTAAAGAGTCAATTGTTGCATGCAATGACTTGAGAAATAAATTGCTTTAATGAATCTATTTTTGGTATTACCAATAATAAATCTTTGATGCTATCTTTTAATCCATATTAAAATTGATTAATAAAGGTGTTGTCATTTCAATCCATGTTGCAAGCAAGATTTTAGAATTCATTAGTATATATAATAGTTGAATATGATTCTTATTGTAAAGATATGAATTTGATCTTTGCTATCCCTCCTTGATCACTTTTTTTAAATGTGGCTACAAAGACTTTCAAAAATGGATTTAAATCATAGAATAGTTATAAATCCTTTTCCATCAAAGATACAAATCAAGAGCAAGCACTTCCAAAAAAAAATAGATCTATGAATCTAACTTGAGTAAATCCATCACTGTATTAAGAAAGATGCAACATTAGAAAAAAAATTATTTGTTGTGAAAACCTTCAAGACTTTGATCTTGTTCCATTGAACTTCTTTAACATACTTAACTTTACCTCTTTCATACTTGTAATAGTAAGGCTCCTCAGATTTTGTTGTGAATTTGATCTACTTGCTTCTCTCAATTGTATAACTTCGTAGTATGAGTCCAAATTCCACCATTCTATGAAACTAATACTACACAATAGATTCAAGAGGTAGAATGGAAAATTCCAAATTATACAATAGCAAAATTAATTTAATTATAGGTATTTATAATTTAATTTAATTTATTTCTTCTTACCAATAGTTATCAATGTTAATTAATATTTTATTATTATTATTATTAATTAATATTCTAAATCTTATCACTTTAGTCCTAATTAATCCAATTTAAGGAATTAGGCTAGGATTTGTACTATCAAAGGTAACAACCCTCAAAACTCTACAAAATTAGATTTTTCTTATATAAATCATAATCATATTTATTTAATTATCATAAAATAAAATAAAATAAATTTAAATTTGGTAGCATAATTAAGAGCTCATATTTGGCGTAAACTTTGAACTTTATTGTTGATCTCTTTTATAGGCATTAAAATACTACCTCTATGGTTGATATTAGAGATACATGAGATTTCTATGCTACTAGTATTAACAAGCTCATAAAGATTTGAAATGGTTACAAATCTATTCACTTTTATTAAGAGTAGCATCTATAATTTTTCTTTCTATAGATAATTCAAATAAATCTATAAATTAAATTAGATAAAGGTAATTTATAACTTCTAAAATAAAATAAAAATTTCTACAAAAAAAGATAGTTTAATCTCTTTAAAGAAAAAATCACTATTAGGAAACTAAAATATTAGATTAAAGGTGAATAATCCGCAACCTTTAAAATCCAATAATAAGAGTGGGATAATTCATTCACTTCTAAAAATAAGAAAAAAACAATGACTTAGCACTCTTATCAAACTATAAAAGACTTAAATCTGAAAGAGCCAAAAATTCAATATACTCTTATGTAACTCAAAAAGAAAAGATATTCATTCAAAATTAATATTGTATTAAAATTGGAATAGCTATTGTGAAAGATAAAAAGACTAGAAAGTCTTGAAATAAGACTAAAGACTTGAAAGGCATTGATAAGAGTGAAGAAGGCTTCACTCTTTCCTCCATATATATTATCAAGTAGGTGCTATATGGCAACATCCTATAGGACCTCCAATATGTGTCTGATTTCCAAGACATATGTCTTAATTTATAAGACAAGTTTCTTACATACATGCCACATTGTTAACTTGAACTACAAGCTATTTATTATTCATACTATCAACACTTATTAGTTCTCCAATTATACATGTTCAATTCATAAATGATTGTTGTTGTAAATGCATATTATGGATGTTAATTTTGTTGTCAATTTTATTACATGCATCTTCCTTGAACAATCTGCAATCTTGTATTTTTGCATTTTTTTAGAGCTTTTTCAATGTAGATTTTGAAATTTCTAACTTAATTGCTTTGTAGGTCTAAAAAATAACTATCTATAAGGAAGATTATATTCTTTATTTTTCTTTATTAAAAAATCCCTAATTAATTCCTAATTTTTTTTTGATATTACTTCATACTGTTGTATTGCAATTGCTTATAGTATCTAAAATCTAATCAAAGCATATAATATATTCATAAGTCCAAATTTGTATTAGAATTATTAGTAAATTAATTTAAAAAAAATTTATTTTAAGACTTTTTTTTGGTTTATTTTTTTATTTTAAAAAAATTTGATTATGGTGTTTAAATTCTATGAGACCTAAATAATAAGTATGAAGCCTCAAGTAGAGATTTGAAAACTAAAGGTGACTAAAAAATTACTAAAAGCCTAGTTTAGAAAGATGAAAGTAAGGTATGGAGAAAGAAGAACAAAAAATGGAGGTCTTCAATTTCTTTGGCCAATGGTTATGTCCAATAGGCTTTCAATAGGTTATACACAACTGTTTTAGAGAGTTTCAATGACTTCATAGAGTATGTTAAAAAAATAAGAGAAGATTGTATATCTTAGGATTTGGATTATAATTTATATGTAAATTTTAAGAGATTCATAATTGAGATGAAAGAAAATTAGTTGTTTCAAGTTAGGGTGTGGATTTCAAGTATATTCTCAATCTTTTAAAGATATAAAGGAGTTGTATGGAAGCTTTTAAAGATTAAAGGTGCAGTTGTAAAGTTGATTTCAAGAACTATGTCTTACATAGAAGAATTATTATATCTAAAGTTTGAATAGAGGAGATATAATGAACTGAAAGTAATAAATTTAATTTTGGTAACTTTTAAAAATACATCATTACTTTTAAAAAAAATTGAAACCATTTGGATAGCTGAATTGAAAGATATAAATTTTTGGATTTTGAAAAAAATGCTCATTTTAGATAAATAAGATTTAATTTTTTTTTTATATATGTTTTGGATATTTTTGTATATTTAAGACTTAAATATTTGATGTAATTGCTCATATAGAAAAAATATTTATATTAATTTGGAATTTTTTTATTTTAAAAATTGATTGAATAATTAACATTAGCTAAAAGTTTAATGCTTTCTTAAAATAAATTCTCTCTATTTTTATAATACTCTCTCCCAACACTAATATTGATAGCACTTGAAAAGATAAAAAGTACAAGACTAATATTAATAGTACTTAGAAAAATCAAAAGTACAAGATTAATATTAATAGCACTTGGAAAAATTAAAAGTACAAGACTAATAACTTCAAGTACTAAAAGTATCAATTCAAGACTAAATAATTGCAGAGCAAGCATGATCATGCATAGCAATAGATTTCTTAAGTTTGCAAGCATTGAATATGTATCAACATTTGTCATACTTAATTTTATTATTTTTTTTAAAAACCTTTTTTTTTGTACATTAAAATACTTAAATTTACAAAATTTTCTTTTGGAAGACATTATCTTCTTAAATCTTCTTTTTTATACTTAAACTTATATATCAAATTCCATAATTCTATTATAAAAATTATTTTTGAGTTCAAAAAATTAATTAGGCCTATTTTTAATAAGTGAACATTTATCAAGCCTATCTTTAAAAAAAATCTTGTAATACCATAAATTTTAATGTAATTATTATTCTTTTAAAATATTATCTTCATTGATTTTAGAAGTAACTTTTTATTTGTAATATTACTTGATTTAAATATTTCTAATATTTTTTTTCACATCATCCATTTTTGAAGTGATTATTGAAGTTATCTAAATTATATCTATCTTGATGCTAAATAATCACATCAACAAATGTTATTAGTCTCTTATAATATTTTTGAAATTTTTTATTTTATTTTATTATTTAAAATCTTTAAATATTTAATTCACATAGAAGTATCTAAATTTTTTATGTATTAAAACTTTGATTCTCACATCATCAATTTTTACTGTTGTAAAAGTGTTTTATATAAAATAGTTTTAATTTTTTTCAAAAAAATATTAAAATTATAAAATCATCAAAATTAAATATTATTATATATATATATGTGTTAAATGTTTAGAACAAATACTATTGTGCTACATATTTTAGCAATAATATTAATGAAAAGAATAATAAACATCTATTTCACCCAGTATGTGATTATTTATGCTTACAAAAGTGAAATTTTTGAGAGGTTCCATACCTGTGGTTTGTTGAAGCAATCTTATCTTTTAAAACCTATAATAATCCAAGTGCTTCAACAAGTGTGATTCAAAGAAAGTTGATAATATCGATTCTTTAATTGAAATATGATATAACAATATCTAGCAATCGAGGAGGAAAAACCTCAACAATAATTTTTTCAAAAAATAATATTAATTTTTCTTTAAAACTAAAAATTAAAAATATTCATTCAATATGGAGTGAAAGAAGGAAGACATAGCACAATTTGTGACTACAATACATCCATTTTGTAGAAATGTAAATACGTGCAAGATATCCTTGAGCAATGTGAATCAAATTAAATGCTTTTTTAGAGTAAAAAACTCAAGAATTTTTCTAGGCTCTATATTATTGCACATGCCAAGTAACAATTGAATAATGACATTATAGAGGAGAATTTTGACACATGGAATAAAAAATAAGACTAAAGACTTTACAACAAGTCTACTTTTCTACTACATGAGATGTCAATCAGTGGTTGTTCTACTTCCACATGTAAGTCCTTGAGTAGCATTTCAAGCCACATAGCCTCTTTTGATGAATTGACTAATGCTCTATATTTTGCTATTGATGATTATAAAGCTACCATGGGTTGTTTTTTAGATGACCATGATATTGGAATTGTACCCATATTGAATATGACTCCAATGGTGGATTTGACTTGTCTTATATTCCCAATCCAATCAAAATCCAATCAAAATCCAATAACTTGAAAGATTTGTTTGATTGTAGTTTGAATATGATGTTCCATAATTTTAAGTACTCTTGATGTAACATAATATTCTTTTGGCTATTAATAAATGAAATTATTGAGGTCTTGCCATAAATCTACTTACAAATCTTCTTGCAAATTTTATGTCCAATTGGATGTAGATCAAATGTAATCGTTTTCCTACAATATAACAATAATGTATAGTGTCTATTTCATCCTCCATATCTATTTTGAGTTTTTTTTTTTTTTTTTTTTTTTTTTTTTCTCGTCCATGGAAATTATTGTAGATGCACAATTCTCCATTCCAAAATTTGTCAATATATTTTATATATAAGCCTTTTGGATCATAAATATTCCTTCTTTTACCTATATGCATTTTGTTTTTAAATATAGAGTAACTTTCTTTTTTGACAATTTTGACATTTCAAATTTTTCATATATTTTTTTCTTCAATTTGATTAATTTTTTTATGCAATTTCTCATCATAAGAAGATTATCTCCATATAGTGCAAGAAGAATAATTTTGCCATGTGATATTTTTGAATATAGATTATGATCTCCATTGTCTTGCTAAAACTTGCTTCTTTTAGGTAGGAGTCTAATTTTTTGTACCATATTCAAAATAATTGTTTTAATTTATATGATACCTTATGTAGTCTATGTACCATTTGTTCCTTATTGTTCATGATATAATTTCCAATTTTTTTGAGTGGCAATCAATATCATGGCTGTAATCATTGCCCATTTTATTACTGGTGCAAATATTTCTTCATAGTCAATTCTCTTTTTTTGTTCAAATTCCATGGCAACTAATCTACCTTTATGTTTTTGAAGTAATCCATCCGTATTTAATTTTTCTTTATAAATCCATATTGTAGAAATTATAAATTTACCTATTAAAAGACTTGTGAGATGCCACATTTCATTTTTATGTATAGAATTCATTTTCTTTTTTTCTATTGCTTGCATCTAGCTTTTGTGTTTTGAAGCTTTGTAATATGAATTCGGTTCTAAATTTGAAATCTACATAAGCCCCACAAAATAGTTCTAGAGATTTGTTTTGAAAATTCACTCCCATAGGTAGTCTATATAATAAATATATTGTACTTTTTGCTATGTTTGGCTATAAATAAATGGACAATTTTTCATGCAATAACATACTTCAAACTTTTTCAATGATGGTGCAATTTCTTCTTTCAACTACCCCATTATATTGGGGTGTGTATAGCTATGTATATTGGCATGTAATGCCATATTTTAAACAATAGTTCAAGAATTCTTGTGAGGTAAACTCTCCCCCATTATCCATTCTTATTTGCTTAATTAATTTTCCTGTTTGTTTGTCAATCATGGTTTTAAATTCAACAAATTTACCAAAGGTTTGGCTTTTTTTTTTAATAAAGCAATTCCTAGAGTAGTCATCAACTAGGAGCAGAAAATATTTTGTACCTGACAATGACCCCACCGGAAATGGTCCACATAAATCTGCATGTAACAATTCTAAAATTTCTTGTGATCTACTTGCTCCTTATCTAGATATTGGTTCTCAAGTCTGCCTTCCTTTGAGGCAATACTGACATATAGTTATAGTTGCATTAAATCCAGGAGTGTGTTCAGAATTTAGTATCATAAGTGTTGAATTTCATGCGTGCCCGAAGCGGCAGTGCCATAACTAGGTAATTTCTTTTAATGCCTGTGATATATTTACAGTATTAATTTTGAAATATTGTTCGAGAGTTCGACTGTGATTCACTAATATTGTCGGCTGTGGGATCTTGTCATTGATCAGTTTGTATAGGTTGGATCGTTCATCCAAGTAACCCAATATAGCTACCTTTGGTAGATTTGTTCGAGTTACAGTAAAGCATTGATTCCTTCCAAAAACAATCAAATAACCTGTATTTCGGACATACTCTCCAACTGATAGAAAATTTTGCTTCAGGCCCGATACATAAAATCATCGGGGAGGCAATTTGTTTCTTCGTTTTGAACCATTATGTCCACATTTCCTTGTCCTCTCACACTATGCGATTTGCCATCTGCGGTAGCAACCGCACCGTGTTGGGACGGTGATTCCAAATTCAAAAAAACACTCTGACTTCCTGAAAAATGGCTTGATGCGCCGCTATCGATAACCCATTCCTTATCCTGCGATGATACTATTGAAAGAACTTGCAGAGCCTTCTGAATTTCTTCCGATGTTGGAAAGTTACTCCTCGAAATTTCTTTCGCACTGTTGGCTCTTGATTGATGTTGATTTGGTACTGGTGCTCTACAAAACCAGGCTATATGCCCTGATTTACCGCATCTATGACACACTTGTTCGCTTCTTCGCTCTCTGTACTGTGATCAGTTTTGTGGTCCTCCCTTACAAAACAAGCTACTTGATGAGCTCGCAGTTCGATGTCCGAACGTAGTCCTGAACTTGTCGATGTTGTTGTTCCTGAAATTTAATACAAGTGCCTCTCCGTTCTGCTCCTTGCGCTGTTTAAACGCCATCTCTTCGATGTACAAGCGACTCGCTAGATTTTCTAGAGTTGGTGCATCCTTCTCGGATCGCAGCACCCTTACAAACGTTTCGAATTTTGCGGGAAGTATTTTCAATATTTTATGAACTGCCACTATATCTGATGGAAGTTGATTTATTTCTCTCATATCATTTATGAAATCATACACGTTTTGCATAAAAATTGAAATCGTCATTTTGTCTGTCATGCTGAGATTCTCCCACTTATCAAGGATTTTCATGACATCTGCCATTGTCTGAGTTGAATAAACATTAGCAAGTATTTTCCATGCCACTGCAAGATTAGTTATGGCTAAAATGTATGGTTTTACTATGTTTGTCAGCAAAAGTCTAAGAAAACCCATAGCTCGCATTTTTCTCCTTTTGATGAGTTCTTATTCTTATGATGTTTGTGGCGCCGTGTTGTTGTCAACTCCTTCAAGTGTGTCCATTTCTTCCAACTCGTGCTCCGTTGTGGTTGTGTTTGAAGAGGCTTTGTTTTCAGACGTTGCTCTCCTTGTACTATGTCTTTTTGACGTCGTTTCAATCGAGGCCACTACTTCCCATAGATCCTCTTTCTAATGCGCTCTGGATTGTACTCCTCCAAGACTTATAATTTTTTAGTCCCACTAACATCTTCGATTGCGCTATCACAAGATCCATTATACTCATGAAGTTACTCCTGTTCATCACTTTCTCTACTACCTGGTTTGCTCTGATACCACATTACACATGCCAAGTAACAATCAAGTAATGACATTATAGAACAGAATGACGACACAGGGGATCAAAAACGAGACTTAAATGTTTGCAACAAGTCTGCTTCTCCACTACAGGAGCTCTCAATCTTTACTGCCAAGAACTGCTTAGTTCATCTTTCTTATACAAATTTACCAGCGTGCAAAACAGATACCCGGTCTAGGTACATACCCAACGCGAGGGATGAGAAGCCTAGACACTAGGGCGTCTCGCTAACATATATTGCATACGATACCTTGAAACACACTCAGATACGATGAAAGTCTGCAAGTTAAAAAGATTGCTTATGTCGTTATGAACAAGTAAATTCTCAAATTCAAGCTGGAAACTTGAGAGGCACAATTGCTTACCGGAATGTTAACAATATGGAAACTGGAGTCTCCGTGCTTCCATGAGCCAAGGAATCATGCGGGCTTCCTTTGTGATCGATGACAATCTGCTTGCCGAGAAAATGAGTCGTAAAAGCGGATTACCAAAAGATCAACGGTCACTTCTCAGTTAGTATCGATTTAATTAGATTGTTCGGTATCCAGCTAAGGAAATAATAATGTACACGTGCAACCTTGGTGGAAGGAAAGGCTCGCCTTCTGGAGATTGTATTTAGATGCTGCCCCAAGGAAAAAAAATTGATTCCTATATAATCGTGTTTCCGGTGCAATGGTTCCAAAGTTGGGCACTTTTCCTGCCATGAAGTAACGCTCTCATTCTAACGAGGTTTGTGACTTGAGCTCGCAATGCTGTCATTGCCGATAGAAGGTCTTGAAGACTGATGGCCCTCGAGCATTTTCACTACCTGAGCCATACTCGGTCGATGAGAGGGTAGACTGCTTGTACAAAATAGTGCAGTGTCTACAAACACGGCCACTTCTTCATCAGGGCATGTGCCTACCAGCAAGCCATCTAAAACTACTGCAAGATTTTTCTCGTCAATCATGTTGCGGACCTGCAGCACAACAGTAATCTCGTGAACGTTCTAACAAGTGAGAGCAAGCTTCTTTTTTAGGTTGAGCAATAAGGAGATTTTCTGAGCTCACAACACTAAAAAAAGGTCAGTTTCTTACTGATTGAGGAAGACTAATTCCACTATCTTTGAATAAATTGTCACAAGGATGTCTTCCGGTGACAAGCTCTAAAAGAACAACGCCAAAGCTGTAGATATCCACTTTCTCGGTAGCAAGGCCGGTGGCGACGTACTCTGATGTTGGATACCACACACATTCAACCGTGAAATCAAAACTTTGTATCGTCAACAGGCATCATATAAAAATACGACTAAAAAAAGGACCTGAAGCACCATTAGACACAAGCATTAGAGTTCTTACCAGGGGCAAGAAACCCGAGAGTTCCCGCCACCATCGTAGTGACATGTGTTTTATCGAGGTCCATAAGCTTTGCGAGTCCAAAATCAGACACACGGGCCTCTAGGTCAGCATCTAAAAGTATATTACTGCTCTTGACGTCTCGGTGAATGATTCGAGGGACACAATCATGGTGTAAGTACGCCAGGCCTCGAGCAGCTCCAATCCCTATCTTCGCTCGCGTATCCCAATCCAGAGGCTGTAGTCCTGCTGCTTCGTATTCTGCTTACATGAAAATACGCACCTTGTCGAACACCTCTGAGTTAACATCGGCCTGTTGAACAGACATGAGACGAGCAGTACAAAATAGTAGGGGATGATGACGCACCATATAACCATGTGTCCAAGCTCCCGTTCCCCACCAGGTCATAAAGAAGAATGTTGATATTTGGTGCACTGTAATGGCCACGAAGTGTAACCAAGTTCTTGTGTTTAAGATCTGCCAGGGCCTCCAGCTCTCTTTCGAACCCTCGATCTCGGTCAATTCCGCGGATCAATTTCTTGACTGCAAGTGCAGTTTGATCATCTAGGACAAGCCTATACACCGTACCAAAGCCACCGGTTCCGATTATGTCTTCAGCAGTAAGCTTCTCGATTTTCTCCATTAGGACAGTCGTTGAGAGATTCGGTTTACCCGCCATTTGAAACAATACCACCTTTCCACCTACATCCAAGGTCGGAAACCATTTCCAGAGTTTCAAATGACACTTACCGTTGCAAGAATGATTACGAACTTCTTTTTTTCATCTGTGTGTGCAAATGGTTTGTTTGTCATTGTGGCACAAGCTGACCAACGCCATGAGCACAGTTATGGAAACGCTGAAGCGATGAACACTATTTGAAGCTTATTCAATGCATATTCAAAGCTCATCTACGGATAAAAAGAGGTTGTACCAGAGAGTTTGATTTCACAAACGTTACGTTGTCGTGTACGCCGCCAATACCAGAGACCACCTAAAAACAGCTTGGATATTGCAAGAGTAGCAACACAAACGATGACGATGACAACTATGCTGAGCTTCTTGTTCTTCACAAATTGCACTCCGCTGCTCTTGGAAACCGCTGCCACACGATATCAACTCATAAGAATCCAATGAGTATGGCCAAGGCAAATTTAGGAATAATTATGAACAACAAGCGCACCTCGAAGAGTCGAACAAGCACTACCTTACATGCTGAAACTTCTTATATATACAATATCACATACACTCACCAAAAACGACGGGAGAAGCTGCATTAATAGTAGTGTCGGTATTTTCCGCGATTGATCTTCTAGTATCACAAGCAAGAGTGATGGGAAGGCCGCAAAGATTGTTGAGCTGATATCTGGTTCATTGCAATCAATCACATAGAAAAATAACTCCAATCTTGCATGTCGCGAAATCTGGATTGTATTCACTATAACCGTAGATTTCAAAGGTAAATTACCACAGGGATTAAGGTTGGCTTACGAGGCAATAGAGAGGGATGACAGCACCCCTCCTTGTGGCAGAAGCCCTTGAAGATGATTCATTGACAAGTTTCTGCAATAGTTATGAAAATTCTTGACAAATTATTAGAGGAAAGCGAAAGAATTCTCAGAGAAGAATACACGGGGATGGTTGGTGGTGTGCGTATTTCAGAACATGTTTTATGAACACTGAATATTAAATTTTAATAGTCTGCTCAACTGAAAACTTCATAATCATACCTACCAATCTCAAATGTAAAGCCACGTTGAGGATTTCTTCCGACATGCAGAATTGTAACCCAAACCTTACTTACAGAGTCAAAAGTTGAGTCAATTGATTCAAGCTGCTCGGTATTGCGCCTTGCAACTGGTTATTTGACAGGTCTCTGCAAATCCCCATCATTATCATTAGTGAATATAAGTGATTACCCTTTTTGAAAGCTAACACATAAAACAGAATCAAACGATGGGCATGTGTCTCAACGCATACAATTCCACGAGATTTTGTAACAGGCCCAGCTCTGAAACACAGGGAATCGTGCCCGACAACTTGTTAGAATTCATGTTTCTGCAAGATTAACGAAAGGTTCAATGGACGTTACTTATAAGATCTGCATTTCCTCCAACTTGTATCCATCAATCCAATGAGTACTATCCTGAGATTCGAAACACCAAAAAAGCAGGAATAGCCACTAAGACACAGGGAATATTACGTACAGACTTTTTAAGCTCCTGGAGCACCCCCAATGTGACGGTATTTCACTCTCCAAATGGTTTGTTGATAAGTTTCTGCGGAATCCGACAGGCATCTCAGATGTTCAGAATAAATTGAAAGGAGTACTTTTTTCTTGTATGCATGGATATTAGCTCATATAAAGACAATACAAACGTTTCTTTTCGCCAACTTACAATGCTTGCAGCCACTTAAACTTGCTCGTATCCAGGGTTAAATTGCCGCGTAGTTTCCTGTCTGCCAAATTTCTACACCTTGTGATTGGGTATTAGCGTACTTATCAATTTCGAACGACCTGATATTTGAGAGTGTTCTAAGGTTCGAGATTCATAGCATTGTGCACAATGAGCAGGTCCGCCATCAAGCAGGAAAGGGTGGAGAGGTGCTCACATGACCAACACGTAAAATTCGTTGGAACACTGGATACCAGTCCAGTGACAAGGTGTTGTGTGTGACGAGTTCCAATCCTCAAGGCCGCTTTCGCCGACAGCGGCATTAGAAACAAAGTCAAGAAGAGCATAACCTGCACACAATTTGATAGCTGTCAAGCCCATACAAGAAAAAGAAAATGTAAAACTATTACTTGCGTATCGTCTGCATTGAAAGGTAGCATCGCTAGTTCTAATTCATGTGGGTGTTTGAGAAAAGAGGACACGTTGGGGTCTAACAATGACGAGATTACAACGGCGAAAGATAAAAAAGAAAAAAGAAAAAAGACTGCTTAAATCTGTAGGGTATGAGTTGCAAGTATCTGAGTGAATAAGGGCCGAGCTAAGTCGAACCTGAAAACCTTTCTCGACATCGGACATGTACGTATGACGCATGCACGTGAACACATTTCTCAAGTAGAGCCCTATACAGAAGATGCGATGTCGATATTACCAAACAGACAGCAAAAAGTGACTGCTCTGACAAAATGTAAAATATGGAGGAAAGAACACCTTCAGAATTCAAAGCTGTGCTGGAAATCGGAATGAGGTAAATGCAGAGGAGCATGACTATTATGCTCCATGGCCAAGCAACGAACGACCCCATCAAATTTGTACATTCTTGACTAATTTTGGAGAGCTGCTTCTGTTGACAAACCATCTGTCAGCCTATTCCTGTGATTGCTGCGTAATCCTGGCGCTCGGAACCGCAATATGAATGGTGACAATCCGCGATGTTTAGACTTAGCAGAGTAACTAGAAAGGAAATTTCAGAGGATGGCTAAATTTCTTTCCGAAGCCGGTCAAACAGTCAAAGCCTTATACATGCAGCGAACACAAGTATTCACAACGGAATCCGCCCTTCAAGACGCACTGTAAGGGCGCGATGCATGCAAGCGGTAAAAAAGTTACCCAGAACTCGATCGATTTGATCACGTTTTCTACCAATTTCTGAGGAACGAAGTGACAGACCAGGAAAGCCTAACCCAAAAACCTGTTCTGAGTAAACAGGACGTAACCCTCAACCCTCAGAAGTAATTACACATGATCACTCCCACAATGCTCCTAACCTCTACAACCGCAGCTTCACAGTAAAATGATATCGATCTGAAGAGAAGAAGATCGAACACGAATTTCCAGCCTGAATCAATCAACAAGAATCTCACCCAAGGACAATCTCACGCTATTTTATTCACCTTCTCAACATCCAAGTACACGTAGAATTCACGGACGTCAAAGATTACTCCAGACTACAAGAGAAATTAGCAAAGCATTCCAAAAATCCTTTTCATCAATGATTTCCTTAACTTCGGGTCGTTGCAGCAGAAGCAGCAGCAGCAGCAGCAGACTTGCAACCCCAGCGATGAGAAGTGCTTGGCAAACAATCGACTGAGAAGTAAAATTCCTACAGCAGAGCGACGGACCCAAAATACAAGAAGAACGACTCGACTGCTGCTGCTGCCGCTTTTACGAAGATACTCTTAGCGATCGGTGTGAAGCAGTAGCAGTGCTCGTGCTCACGCACCCTGATGGGGACGATCGACCCAACAACTCCGTGTTCCACTGTTCACTCTTCATATCTGAGCTTCGAGGCGCCATGCTTGTGCACCAAAAGACTAATTTGGTTGAAAATTAGCGATGTGTTCAGTTTGCGTAGCTTCGGGCACAACGTAGCCGATGGTTTCGGCAATGCTCGGGGAATAGCTCAGAAACGGATCGGGAAACAAATTGCGAGGGTGGGTGGGTTGCCTGCCTGCCTAGGAGGAGGAGGAGCCTCGAAAGCCACGCCTGATGGCCATTCTTACTCTGTTTTGCTGCGACGGCGTTGAATGTGGCTACCGACACCGAGACAAGGATGATGTAGATAGGCGTCGTTGGAGGCTGTTCTTATGGAAAAATTGGTTTTTTTGAATGATTTTTGAACACAGCGTATCTTTACTCCATGATGATGTTTCTGCATGATACCACATGGACGTTGCCTAAAAACCTTGGGATCAATATGTTTGTTTTTTTTGCTTTTCTTTCTGTTTTTCTTTCAATGTTTTGTGATACGTTTTTTGCGAAATTGCATTCAATAAACTTTTGAAAAACTGCATTGTATGTTTCAAAATATATACATGTATGTTTAAGTAAAAATAAATAATAAATAAATAAAATTCACAAGTTTTCATAATATTTAAAGCAAGACTAAAGTATATCTTGCTAGCTCTTTTTTTTGTAAAATAGCAACTATGTTTTTGAACTCTAAATCTAACAACTAGCTTATAGTATAGATTCTAAAAGTAATAGAAAATCGTAAAATTTTCTATTTAATCTTTTATAAAAACTTTTACAAGACTGTAGAAGGTCTTGAGTAGTTGTGGGAAATAATATTAACTTTTGGAAGGTTATAAAAGGTTCTCCAAAATATTTACAATTATGAAATGTTTTAGAATCTTTTAAAAATTCTACAAATCTACAAAACGTAGTTGATATATCTTTCGGATTTTAGAAGGGTCTAAAAAGTTCTAAAAGGTACTTAAAAGCCAGAATTTTTTTTTATGTCTAGCAATATTCTTTTTACTAGCAACATATTTAATAATTATATTTAAACACATATTTAATAATTATATTTAAACACATATTTATTTATGTATCTAAATATATTTTAAAATTTTAAATATCTTCTAATTAACATATATAATTTTTTGGTATTTATAAAATAAATCAATGAATCTATTTGACCAACAAATATGGTTGCAATTATTTAACATTGATAAACTCATACCAATAACTTGGTTAAAATTTGGACTTCAAAACACCCTTGAAAAACAACTTTGCCATTGTCAATTTTAATAGTCTTATCTTCTAGTACTATAGTAAAGGTTTGAGGGTTTTTTTTAAAGAATGTCTAAAATAGCTATTTGTACCAAGCTCATATTCAATGTTCAAAAGGAATAATATCATTTTAAAAGCATCAATATTATGATAAAGATTATAAAAATTGTTGGTACAATAATTGCAAAAAAAAGAGATCACATTCAAAATCTTTAATCTTTATAAAAATATACTAATTTAACAAATATAATCTACAAAAATAATTTTAAAGCACCTTTAGTTGTAAAAAAAATGAGAAACTAATGACATTTTTTAAATGTTTTGTTTCTTCTTTCTCATGCATGCTTTAAAGGACAAATATTTTTTTTATTTATAAACCTTCATTGGTGATTAAATGATAAATTATATATTTATTTATTAACTATACATTCTTCTAATATATATCTAATATATACCTGATATATCTAAAAATTTGGCAATCTAAAAATTTAATAGATATGTAATTTTTTTCTTCATTAAAAATAGACTTGGTACACAAGATAAAATGATTTATTTTAATGAAAGGTCTATAAGTAATAGAACTAAAACATTTTCATTGGTATTTAAATAATTTATAATAAAAAATTTAGCATTATAAATTCAAAAATATAAAACATATATTTTAAATTTAAAATTAATAAAATTATTCTACAAAAAAATTCAATTATTTATAATTTTTTTAATATAAATTATTATTTTTTATAATAAAAATCCAAAAACAAATTGGCTTATTGTTGTCACCATACTGTAAAAATAAAGAATTGGATATATAATTAATCGTGATCAATTTTTTAAAATTTTATTTTAGATATATTTATAATACTATTGGTATTAATTTAGATTAGTCTTTAATATTTTAAATATTTTTTACGATTATTATTTCTATTTGATAATGATAATTTTTACTTTTATATCAATTTTTTTAATATAGATAAAAATTTAAGTTATTTTTCACAAGACCAAATATTAAAAATTATTTCAAAAGATTATATCTATTTTATATTTTCAAAAATTTTCCTTGGATTTATAGATTTTTTTAATATAAGATGATTTAAATTTTTAACCATATGTGTATATATATATATATATATATATATATATATATGTATATTCTAAATTAAAAAATAAGTTACATATATATATATATATATATATATATATATATATATACAACTTATAAAAAATAATAAATAAAGTATATAACAAATAACTTATATGTATATATATATATATATATATATATATATTAAATTAATAAATAACTTATATTTTTATTATTTTTGAAATACCAAAATTATATAATGCTTGTAATATTTTTATTTTTAGAATATTATAAAATATCATTTAAATAGTAGATCAAAAAAATCTATGAACAATTAAAATCTTTCAATTAAATATTTTTAAAGAATAAAAAAATACATACATAAGTCTCAAAGAAAAAAATATGAAATAAAAGTAGAAAAATCCTGAGTTATTGATTGATATTTCTTCTCTCTCTACATCCTTTTAGCAAGGTCTTGCAACACATGGAGGATTGGCTCTATAGTTGACTTGACATAATGCATATTTTTTTTTATGTCTAGAAAACCAATCTTATTCAAAAATATCAAAATGATCTCTCTATCTCTTCTCATTAAGAATCACCTAAATCCTCTATATGTGTTTATTTTTATATTCCAATTAATATTGCTAAGATAAGATTTGTTAATTTTTTGTCTAAATTTAGCTAGCATCTATCTTTTTATTAACTAATCAAGAACAAAAAATAAAAGTTCTTAAGATAAATAAAAAATAATAAAAATAAATTTTATAGTTTTATATTTTTTATTTGGTTGATTTGTCTTTGAAGTGACTAAAAGAATAGAAGTTGATTGAAAAAAGAAACCATGGCTTTTTGCACTAATTAACTTTTCTACATCATTTACTATTATAAATATTAAAAAATAAAGAAATTATGGTGATGTCAAAATCAATATTTTAGTTCTTTGCAAATAGCTAAGTTCTTGAGGTTGAAAATAGGTTAAATTTATAATGTAGTTGAATCTACTTATAAAAAAAATTGATGTAAGAATTTTAGTGAGATATTTATTAGTTTTAAAAGAAGTTGGTTGACCTTATAGAATTGAGTAGCAAAGTTAATTTTTATATCTTTTATTATTACTATAAATATTTTTAAATATGATTTATTTATTTATTTTAAAATAATATCATATTAACTTAAAGCCATAAAAAATATCTCTAGTTTGAAATTGATGATTTCTAATTCAACTTTAAAGAATTAGCTTAGTCTTTGCTCTTTAATATTCCTTCTACAAGTATTCTAATTTAGCTTCTTCTTCTTCTTCTTCTTCTTCTTGTTTTATCTCTAAAATGATTATATTACCTACTACTTATTATTGATTTTCTATCAAAGCATCTAACTTAAATAATATTTACTATTATCTTTTCTTATCACTTTTAATTTATAATGGCTTCTAATCCAAAATTAGATATGTAATCTTAAGCTATTGCTAAATATTATTGTTTAATTTAGTATTATTCTTATCTTATTAATAGATTAATATTTTATTAGCTAATATTTAATTAAGTGATATGATAATTTTTTCTTCTATTATGATAATATTAAGTAATCTTTTGAACTTCTTGATATTATCTTGTCTTTTTTTTTGCCATGATGTTGATTGATTCTACACCTAATATTGGAATTTAATTGAGGCTTGATTTCTTTACTTCATTCATATAGAGTTAAAGCTGCATCTATGAAGCTTCTAAGAAGCTTTTCCACAAGCTATTATCAAATCTACCTATATTTATCTTGTATCTAATACTTCCTATCTAGGTAATTTATATATGTCCATGACAATATTACACACTTGATCTTATATACACAAATCTCTATTATCATACTAGTAATGATTTATTCTTTACATTGTTAATGGATTCTATAGAAATTTTGGCATTATCATTTAAAATATATAATATTTTTTATTTGGATATCCATCTTTGATTTAAAAAATATTATAAAATAAAATTAAAAAAATATATATTTTCTTAAATAAGTTCAAGTTCATCAAAGCTAATTTTTAATTTCTTTTAAATTTTCTCATTTCTACTTCTATCACATCTTGTTTGCAATAATCTATACAAAGTCTATTTGCATATTCTTAATATTTTGTTTGTATTCAAGTAAATATCTAATACTTCCAAATTTAATAAAAGTACACTACAAGTATTAAAAATCTTATTAGCTACATCTTTCAAATACAACAAACAAAGATTATTAGTTGTAAAGGCATGCATAGAAAATAAGTCTATAGATTGCACTCTATAAATAATTTCTACGTCTACTTTGCCATGCATAGTACAAGTTATTCCAAGGACCTCTAATTGTAATTAATTGCAATCAATTTACTACCATCGTCATCCACAAACCCATTAATATATAATAGCTCATTCAAACAACTTCATTTTAACATAGATATCCAAACAAAAATTTTCATATTTTTTAATGTTTTAACTATAGAACATATCTAATATATTAGAAAATTCTTCTACTTTTTTTCTTTTATAAGTTAAATACTTGAACTTCTCAAACAATAATATAACATATGCTTCAACCTAAAAAACTAGATAACTTAAACTAAGCACTTTACCCAACTTATATTATTTTAAGAAATGAGAGTATTGTGCAGATACTTTATCTTATCTTCAATTGCTCCATTTGTTTACTAAGGACATATTTCTTCTTGATATGTTTTGCTTTAGTGCTTTGAACTTGAGTAGCTTTGAACTTGAGTAGCACTTGCTTTCAAATTAACATGTTTCACTTTCTAGTTTATTAGAATCTAATGCACTGATGCACTCTCTACCTCCAAGTTAGTCATTTCTTTCTAGATTAAATTAAGTTTATCTAAAAAGGTTAATATGTCTTGGCTGATTTCTTTGAGAATCTTGAGAGCTCAGTTTAATACAATTCCTTACAAAGGATATATAATGTTTTGTTTGACTATGAGTGGTTTTGATGTCATCAAAAATAAATTCAATTAAAAAATATGAGATACAAAAACAACATTAACAAGGAAGAGATAGAAAATACATAGAATAATCTTATAAGTTGGTTGTGTTCTAACAATACTGTCAAAGTAAAAAGTAAAATTGTAAATTGCCTATGTTTATGCTTGACATCTAGATTGCAACGAATTAACTTTTATGTCACAATAGTAAAATGGAATTTCTTCATACTACAACATTTATTATAAAATAAGTACTTTATTTATTTTTGATAAAAAAGTATATTAATTTTTTTTTATTATGGGATGGATTATTTTGTGAAATAGTTCCAGAAAATTTCAAAAACATCTATTTGAAAAATTTAAATTTCTATTCAACAAATAAAAAAGAAAAACTATTGAATTTGAATTCTTTAATCAAAGATACAATTGAAACATTGAGTTATTTGTTTCCAACCAAAAGAGGATGCAAATTTTAAAATTTTCTTTGCTAATACTGTATAATTAGAATTAAAAGAAGACAATGGATGTTCAGTTACTTATGAGAATAATTTTATATACAAAAAAACAAATAAAAGCAAAAGAATTCTATCAATATGAACCAAACTTCCGTTGAAATGTGAACGGCAATAAAACTCTGGAACTGCACTTCTAAGGAATCCTTAGTGACTACGTCATAGTATCCACCTTCCATTACCATTACAAATACAAACCACTTCATTGGCTTCAACTTCTATCGAATAGAACAAGAATATATATCAACATCTACTGACCAACATTAAAATCATGAATTCTGAATCATAACAATACCATGTTGATTGTCGCAAACTATGAATTGCGCAAAGACACCTCATCGCCTGATTCTCTTAAAAGAATTTCAAGCTACTTAACCACATTGCTTCCATTCCGAGCACTCACAACTTCAGGCGGTTGTCCACACAACTTCTTTTCACGTTTAAAAAGAGATGCCTCAAAATCAGATCAGCACACAGTGAACTCCTCAGGAAACAATACACACCACGCATATGACCATTGACGTCCAATAAGTTTGCAGGCAGTGGCATTCAGCATCGCAAGAAAGAATGCGGATTTCAACCGATGCACATTATGATGATTATCGAGCTAGGGCCCTCTCAAATATCAAGCTGTTGACGTCCTCGACGTCTCGAACTTCGTCGCTTCTGATGCAGCTGTAACTAACAACTTCTAAAATTCATGTAGCAGCTGCGATTTCTGGCAGTGCTCAAACAATCTCTTAAACAGGAATTTGGGTAGTAACAGCATCCATCCCCCTCGGATCAACTCCTAAATTGGACAGTATGTCCCGATTCTCATAGCCCGATTGCAGCGACTCCAACAAGTCCACAATCCTTTCATTGTACCAAGAAAACATGCAAGCCAACGTGAGCTTTCCCCAGTAATGTTCGATCACAACCAACTCATAAGGACTACTCTTCTCAAGCCTCTTGAAACCGCAAACTCCGCCAAATGTCATGCAATGGATTGTCAACTCGCGGACATACCTTGACTGGGATCTAGTACTTCACGGTGAGCACCTCCTTCTTGCCAACCTTCACCACCAGACCCTTCCCCTCCTCACATGCCGTCAACGCCAGCACCTTCGAGCACTTGGGCTCGATGTTCTTCAGAAACTCGGCCAACTTGACCGGGAAGGTCTTCGTCATAGCACAGCCCTTGTTGTTCTTCACTAACACCCACACGTGCACCACCGGAACGGAGCACCCCACTTTCACGATCCCGATGGCGGTCCACTGCCCAGCCTTTGCCACCACAGCCTTCGCCGCATCCTCGCCTCGAACGATCAGCTTCACCGATATGTCCCTCGTCGCCAAGTTGTGAATGACGCACTTCAGAGAGAAGGTCGATTCCTTCTTCACGATGGGGCTACGACTAGGTGCGGGAACCGGAAGAGGCGCAGTAGCCTTGGGTGAGGGAGGAGGAAGAGGTGATATGTGAGCATCAGCCGCCACAGCTGCAGCCACGACGAGAATAGCAACGAGGAACAAAAGCTTGGTCATGGTGCGTGATCAAATCGCGGCTGATACAGAGAAGGGAGCAGAAGCGACTGCTGATCTTGGAGGTGGTCGCTCAACTGGTTGTGGGTAGGGGGAGGGGTTATGTACCGAGATGGTGAGGCCTCCAGCTGCGCCAAGTCGCGCGTCGTCGCTCCGGTTTCACAGAGAGATCAGGATATCACATGCACTCCGGAATGCATGCTCGGGAATGCCGCCGAATTCCGACAGGCTCCTGAAGGCCCCGTATATCTCCGACTGATGCTCGTTCAAGGATGGTTCGAGAACTTCTGGGGACGCGCGGAAGGAGAAGGGACTTGCTTGCGGCTGTTGGATGACACATCTGAAACCGTGGTGTTTCGAGAATCATGCTAACGTTTCCTTATCTCGGCTCACTGTGTATCCGTCGCGTTCAGCAGCCCACACGATGACATGCGGTAAGTTGTCAAGGGCTCTGAATTCTGGAGGATAGCTTCGCTGGCACTGTGGCATTTCCAGTCCCATGTTTTTCGTTAATATACTTGAACAGCGAGCACCAAGAGTTCAATTTCCTGAGGTTTAGTCTAATGTCACGTAAGATCGACCTGGAATAGCAACTTGAGACAGGTCTCATGTGATATTCCAAACAATTTGAACTAGTTTCTCGCTGCCCAATCCTGAAACCGCAAAAGTATTGCGGAGCTGAATGGAAGCCATCATTGGGTTTTCAGGTGCCCATGCCATATGGGTGAGATCAAGGGCTTTCCCTTCGCCAGCGCCGAGAACCACACCCGTCGACAGGCAGGTGGGGCGTTTCACATCGGAAACCACGATTCAGTGTGACGTTGTATTGATGCAAGCAAGTTGCTGGAGTGAAAGGGATCGGGGGCTGGAAGGTTCATCCGCCCTGAAATGAATTGGGCTGCTATTTATACACGGAGCAGTTAACCTCGAAAGCAGGTTCTGTTCAGAGAGCAGCATGCATGTTGCAGACTTATTAGGCTGCGCGTATCACAAGACAGTGCGCTGAGTCTGTTGTTGGGATGTTGATAGGAAATACTTGCATGATTTTCGTGTTGCTGATTCCTGTTCAGGTTCGTGCCCGTTTTCCCCTGATCCGATGTGAATGATCCGAGCGAGTGATCGATGAAGCAGGTCTTGTGACCGATGATAGCTTCATCCCACATGCGCAGGCGCGATGCTGGTGATGAGAAATTAGGCTGATGTTTTTAGGTGTCATTTATGCGAGATTTTTCAGAGCCACTCCATTAATGGCATATAGTGCTTGCTTGCTCGTTGTGCCGATGGAGAAACTCCGTGAGATAAAGTACTTTCCCGACCCAGTTTTTATGAATGTGTTTTGAAAAATGTTCAACCAGAATTGTGTGTTTTTTGCAGCTTTGATTGAGAATTGTTCCTCAGAGAGGTGGCTCCTCGGATTCAATCATGGAGTCATGGCGAAATTATGCATGGTGCATAACTTCAGGAGAGTTGGAAGCTCTTCAGAAACCTTTGGCTTTTGCGCATTTAGTTGTTGGAATGGGTGTTGAAACGTAATTTTATTCATTTATTTGTTTTTACCAATTTTTTTTTTGACTGAATTTTTATTTTGAATTGATTATATATATATATATATATATATATATATAAATAAAATGAAATATTTTTGCTTGTAACAAAATCCTAAAAAAAGAAATTATTAGAATAAAGCAAATTGTATTACTTTAAGCATTTACTTAAAGCACATTGTATTACTTTAATAGATGACTTGCTTATTTTATTTTCCTATTTAGAATCCTTGTCATTTTGTTTAGGGGTATTTTTTATATCTATTTTTTTATGGATAAGAATTAATAATTTTCTTGATAGTAGTTATTCATAATCTTCTTTTGTAATGATATGAAATGATTATGATTATTGAAAATCTATAATAGACACCTAATTCAATAAATGACATAGTTTTTGTCTTAAAGCATAAGTTTAGTCTAAAGCATAGAAAGATTTTATCTATTAAATCAAAAGATTGTTATGTACTTGTTTAAATACCAATTAGTAGTATTGATCTTATATTTTTATTAATTATTTGTAACTTAAAATGATTTTTTAAGTTGAATAAAGACAAATCTTTAATGAAGATTGGTGCTACTTAAGCAATCAAATGCTTTTGCATTTTTTTCTTAATATAATGTATTTTGTTGATTATAAATCTTTCAGCTATAATATTTTATTGTCTATCTTGCATTTAGTTGTTTGGCTCCTTCAATATCTTTTTATAAGTTGCTAAGAATTGTATTAATATTGTAGTTAGTTTACATTTTTTTTTGTACCTAATATATAATTGTTGGGTTACAATAATAAATATACTTGTTGTAAGATTTAAGTCTAAAAAATATTTTATTACTTTTAATTCATAATTATAGTCTATTAACTATATTATACAATAATACTATACGCTATTTTTTCAAAATTATATTATGATGAAAATCAAATGAATTATTATTTTTACATTATTAGCTAAAATCAATTTTTTAAAATTAATGATAAAATTTAATAATATTTTTTTTTCTTATATTTAGTTAAAAAAATAGATAGAAGAGTTTTTAGAATAATTAAAAAACTTTAGACACATTTTGATGATTTTTTTATATTATAGAAATATTAAGCTATTATACTACTCTTATAATTTATTTATTTTTAATCATGATTTTAATTTTTAATTGTCACTACATTAACATTTAATAGACTACATTAACATTGTTACTAATTTTTCTTACCAAGCTAAAAATATACTATTGGATATTTTTTACTTATATTATTTTAAAAAATTAAATTATTTAATAAATATTATTTTAAAAAAATTACTTATATTATTTAAAAAAATTTATTTTGTGATTTTTATCAAATTTATTTAATGAATATTATCTCAACATTATCAAATTTATTCAATGAATATTATCTCAATGTTTCATCCTCAAATTACTTTACATCCAAATTAACAACTTTATCTAAGTATTACATCTCTCTAAACATTTCATTCATTTATTTGATTATGCATCTATATTGATCTTCACATCTTTCTTATCTTTCCATGTAAGATTCATCCATCATAATTGACTGATTAAATAACAATATCATCTAAGTAAGAACCAAAGGAATTTTGATACTTCTAAATCTATTGCTACATCCATCTTTACAAATTAATTTACTAAGGTTGATTGTAAGCTCCAAATTAAATCCACCTAGTTTGGTTAAAAAAGAGATTTAAAGATATATCTATCTTTTAAACTTTGTTTCTATATTCAATTATATGATTCTAAAATTGCCCTTGATAGTTGATGCTCCAATTTGATAAAACATCAAATTCTCTTCTACAAAATTGAGTGCCACAACTTGTCCTTGATTGTCTTTTAGTAAATTTATTTTTATTAAATTTTGATTTCTAATAGCAGCTTCTCATAAAATTTGAGTCTTTAGATTACAATAATACTCTTAATCTTATTCTCCAAAACTAGGTCTTTCTTTGATCGCTTAAATTCCAAGGCAACAAATACTTTGCCACAAGAATCAACTTTCCCATTACTTCCTAGCTCAAATGTAATCCATTCTTAGTTTTTTGCAAATAAGACGTTATTAGCTCTTTTAAGAAAAAGATTTGATTGTTTTTTTAATAGATTTAATGCTGGCATAAATGAGTTTCTAAGTTGAGAAGTAGTGTTATGGTTGTAGGCAATTAAAGATATATTGTTGAAGTAATTACTTGAAAAATCCATTTTCTTAATATTGAAGTAATTTCTTGAAAAATGAACCAGTAGAAAATGTCCCATTAAAATGATTATTACTGATATATCTATTTCTTATATCAGAAATAATCATTTTAAAAATTATTTTAAAAAGACATGCACATGTTTTTTACAAAGATAAATCTTATAAATACTCTAATTCTATTGTTGCATCAATACTTTAAAAGTTGTTTTGACTTACATCCATTTTACACAATGCTCTTTAAAATATCTATTAAAAATATCATATAAATAATTACATCTACATGCACATATAATTTGGAATGTGAATAAATATAATTTTTCTTAATTAGTTAATTAACTATAGAAAGAAAAAAAAAGATTGAATTATAAACTATAGATTATAATTTAAACATATGCAAAACCTCCTCTAAAAATAATCCATTTAATTTTTTGTTGTCCAAGTATCTACCAATATGAAATTTAAGGAATTTGAAATTATAACAGAAAATACATAAAAAGATATAATATTTTTTAAAAAAGAAAGAAATATAAGATAAAGATTTTATATTATATATAATGAAGGTATGTAGATATGTTGCTTCAATTGAATAAAATTCTAAAATCCACAAAAATTGATAAATTAGATGATAATCAAATTATAATTAGATAAATACTAGTAATTACGGTTAAAATAGCAACCGATTAAAAATACGCCACTTAAAAAGATAAAAAAGGTGAAGACTTTTTAATTTATATATTGAAGGCATGTAGACATTGCCAATTTGTTTTGGTTGATAGCTACTCTACTTTTCAATAAAATTAACAAAATTGATAGTAATAAACAATTCTTTAACAAATACAACTTCTTAGGATTGAAATAGGAACTAGTTGAGAATGTGCCACTCAAGCGATTATTTATAAGACCTCTAAGTATTAAAACAAACACAATCTAAAGGTTAACATTATTCATAACATTACATTCTTTACAAACTCTTACACACACCTTCTTACATTTTTTTCCTCTTTTTCAATCTTTTTCACATTGTGTTTTGCTTTTACATACTTAGTTCTTTCTTTGTATCAAAGAATGTTTTTAAATCAAAATCAAATTTCCATATTAAGATCTATTATCAATGCATCAAGATAAACACTTTTATTAAGATTTAATTTTTAGAATCCAACTTTTTATCGCAAACATTACAATAATACTTATCACATCTTAGATTGACATTAGAAAAAACTATAATCTATTTCTAACCAAGAAATATGACTAAAAAGACAAGAATGCTCTTACAATAATTTGATATTATTGTTAGTACTCAACTTATTGAAATCTATAGGTCCATCTAGTTGATTATAGCTTACAACTATGCACAATCCACTCCATACGAAATATTTAGATTATCATTCTTAAAAATAAACCTAAAAACATGATAGACTAATGAAGTATTGTCCCCAGATTGACTCAAGAACAGCTTACAAGTCTTCCAAATTTGGACTGAAGAAAGATCTTTCAGGGCCTAGTTCCAACCTCCCCCTAAAATTGTTTTCCTGTAAATATCTGGAAATGCAAGCAACTTTGATTTTATATACTTCAATTACAAGACTTAGAGAAGTTACTTTAAATATAATAACAACGATGGTGAAACATAAAACAAGCCCATTCATATTCGTTGCCACTCCCTATCAATTTCAGACCTGAATCCTGAAAGTGTACTCATCTTACAATCCTGTCAGTTTGGAGGTAGAGTTGAAAGACGTTGACGACAGTGTTCCATTCAAGGAATTGTTAACCAAAGACCTCAGTATAACATGTGCATCCAAAACACTACAATAGAGTGATTCAAGAAGGACGGAACTTTTAAATATTTACTTATAGTACTTCAAAAGTACATTCTTATTTATTCAAAAGCACATTCTTATTTATGAATGCAAAACTGATTTGTTTGATTTGTAGTCTCCGAGCATTCAATGCATTCGAGCCACTATGTATACTGGAAGAGTGAATCTGACGAAATGCCATCAGGATCCGAAGCTTGGAAACTGCACAGTCGTGCCGACCTTGTGCAAGTGCTTGTACAATGTGTACACAAACACGTGAGCCAACAACTACATGGAAGAACTGTATCTACAAATGAACACATCCAACAACGTTGGCATGAACCAGCACCGACAGCAGCAAGCAATGGGCTTCAGCCAGTCTCAAACACGAGAGTGTCATTCTTTCCATCCCGGTCTCAACCCAAGAAGTGGCGCACCTCCGCCGCCCACCGCTTTTGACATGTTCTTCGTCATCGTTTCTGGCCACCGCCTCCCTCGGATTCGGCGCATACCATTTCCTGCACACACGCAACGAATCAGCAATGGAGCAATTATCACTCTCTGGAGGAGCTGCGGCTCTGCTCAGCGCTACGGTGCTGGTTGCCCGAGGTGGTTACCAAGCTCCAGAATCCCGGCTAGACCACGCTTGCTCATGCCTCACATATTCATTTCATGACCTCACAGCTTCAAATCCCGAGAATTTCATGATAGCGAGCATGATAACCCATGGCTTACTCGTAGTGTTGGATCCCAGCTGGGACGAGGAGGTCGGACCCAAGCGAATCTTCGGTGCCGAGGTCTGCTTTCACAATGCGACAGAAGAGGTAACCTTTCAGGGATTACTACTTTGGTGATGCAAGCTGTATCTGGCATCCTGTCAACTGGACATTTCAAAACCAAAACCGAGCTCCCACACGTACTCACCCTATCCGGTAGTTCTCCTTGTTCCACAGGAAACGGAAGTTTCGAATTGTTAGGGTAATCGAAAAACTGCAAACGGACATGATGAAGGTGAGTTGGAAACTTGAAGGATCGTGTTAGGAACCGCTGTCCTAAATCAGAAGAGCGAAAACATGAGAATGTCCCGATAACAACACTGTCATTCACGGTCGAATTCCCATTGTGGATTCAGATCGAAACAACTCCACTCACATCATTATTGTCAGTCATGGTGAAACAAATAGCTCCCTAGAAGGACCGAAAGTTTCTCTTCGGAGCAGGCCTAGGTCGATCGTCCAGCTTCACAAAGGACTCACAATGCTTTGAGCCTCTTGGAGGTTGTCGTGACACTGCAATGCGAATGCAGCTTATATGGATATAGTGATGGTGCTTGACTCAGCCTTCGCCAAGCTCACAGACTATGCACACCGACTATGCCCGGCAGACATGTTTGTCTATTGAAAATCTTTGGTGACGGACGTCGCCAAGCAATGGCAGTGGCGTTTCTGAAACGCGCTTGCGTTTCGCTTCCGGTTGCGAATGTTCATAGCAGTTGTATCCAAGTGGTGGCGTCGACATTTCACTGAGGTGCTAGACAAATGTCGGCTGTGGTTCCTAGAGAAGCGTTTAGACAAGAATATTGTAGTTATATATTCTAGGGTTGTAGCTCTACACGTTATCGTTATTTTTAAATTTTTTCAACAGATTTTCATATTTAATTAATATTGAAAACATTGACTTAGATTTAATACTTAGAAATAGAGTTTAATTTATCCAATTTTCCAACTACAATAGGATTGAGGTTTTGAATTCACATGTTGTAACAAGTTAGTGAAAATTGTGTTGTGTTGTGTTTTTTTTTAATTTTTAATTTTTTTTTTTTAACTTTACTTCACTTCAGTGAAAAATTAATGGGCAAAATTGAGCAATTTGTTTTTCAAATGCAGATTGTGGATTGATGTATATATTCTTTGCACCCTTGTGAATCTAAATCTACATTTATTAAGGTAAGAATATCCAATGTTTTTCAAGTCACCATTTCTTTATTGGTTTATATGGATTTTCATAGAATGTTTCATTAATCAAAATCTCTTTTTTTAAAGGCCATAATTATTGCCAAAATTGTCTTTTTATTTTCAAATATAAAATCTAATTTATCTTAATATGCTTTAATAACATAAGTTTTTTAGAAATTCCATGTATATCTATTATTATTATTACAATTAATCAAGATTTATTAAATGATGATGTAATAAAAACACTTCCAAAATATTTTTGAATAGAAAGTTTGCAATCAATTTAAAGCTATCTTTATTAAAAAAAGTAAGAATATTTCTTATAAAATATAATTTTTTATTTTTAAAATTATAAATTTTAAGTTTTAAATTATATTTTTAGAAAAAATATAAAAATACAAAAAATATAATTTATAAGTTATATATATATAATATAAAAAAAATAAATTTAATTGATATTTTGAACTTTAATTAATACCTAATTATGTCATAATTGGCTTATCTTAAAGTTGGATTCTTAAGCTAAATTAGCCATATTAATAACTACTACAATTTAAAAGACTAGATTTGCTTTGACTCTCTTTAAGAACAAGCCACTTTGAATGCCTATATTATGATTAGTTTAAAAATAATAATATCAGTGAATGAATCAAGAAGTTTTAAATTTATTTTCTTATAGTTTGGTTATATGTTAGATAAGGAACTTTAATTAAAAAATTTAGTCATGATAAGATTTTGATTTTTTGATTTTTTTTTAATTTTAGAAGAGATTTGTTAGATATAACTTTATTCTGCATCAATAGACAAATTTCTAAAATAAAATCAACATCAATATAGATCAAATTTAAAGGAGAGTAGTTTGATGTAACAATTGTTTGGTTCAATTCAAAATGACAAAGATGGAATATATATCAAAGTGAATAAAGGTGAACATTGTCAAACATACAAGAATATATTAGTTGTTGCAATTGTCCTGTCAATGATAATGACAATTGATCTATGTAGCATGTCTTGGATAATTGTGCATTTTGATATCAATTAAGACAATCTCTTGATAGATACAACCAAAGATAAAACAATCAAATAGAAGGTAAAGCTTTACATAGTCAAGAGTAAAAGACCATAAATTCTTATAGATATATATATATATAGTTAAGTTATTCAAACTCTACCATCAAGATTATAGTTAAATCTTTATGCCAATTATCATTACTAAAAATTTATTATTTATTTATTTATTTATTTCTAATATTTTAATTTATTTATTTCTTATAATATATATATATATATATATATATATATATAATCAATTTATACAAAAAAATTAAATTATAGTTTTTTAGAATGTTTATATCATTTTTAAAGTAAATATCAAAGTTTAATAAAGATATCAATTTTAATTTCTATTGGTTTATATAGTGAGTATTAATTTATTGGCTATAATCATGAGACTTTATATTATAGGAGATTAATTAAATTTAATAATAGACATTAAAAAATGTGCATTTCTAAGATTACATAGGTTTGAAACAACCTTTATTCGGCCATCTTAAGTATCAACTAAGGCTTTTGGTACTAAATACCTATTAATTACGTATTTGAAGTTTTGAATAATTAATATAATGATAGAAATTTTTATTATAGATCTTTTATTAAAATTATATTAAAAAAATATTATTATAATGAATCTCTAATTTATGATCTCACAAATAGATTTTAATTGATAGAACTATCAAAAAAATATTTTTAAGTTATTTAAATAAAACAATATTTGGATTATAACGTTTTTTTTAATTATATTAGTATTTACTAGAATTTAGAAGAATTTATAGGTTATAAAAGTCTTATTAGAGATAAAACTATAAAAATAGAATCTTAGTATATCTTGTAAGATGTTTTTTCAATTATTTTAGTATTTTTTCTTATTATTAAGTATTAATGTTTAGTGATTAAGTCCAATATCTACATTAGCTTTCTATCTAAATATATTAGTTATAAAAAAACTATAAATATTAATTAGTGGTTAAAAAGAACAAGGTTCTTAGAATAATTAGGTACTTTTGAATACTATGATAAAGTCAAAAATAAAAAATATATATAATTTTTATTAATAGAAAATATAAGGATTAACAACTAATATAGTCCTTGTAAGAAGGAAGGTGCACAAGTCCCATATAGGTTGTAGTACCTTGAATGTAGGTAGAAAGATAAGATAAAGGCCTCATGACTTCTTTAGAATATGTATATATGCTACTTGTGAGCCTTGATGAGGTTCAAACTCTTCATTTCTTAAGCAAGTTATTGTTGAAGTAAAAATCATTCACTCAATTTTTTTATTATCTTTAAACTTTTATATTTTATTTATAGTAATTTATATTTATATATTTTTAATATCATCAAAAAGATAATTTAATTATTTATCTAAAAATATATATTTTTAATTTTTTAATTTATTTTATTAAGTAAAAATCTAGTGAACAAATTGTGAATAGTTTTATAGTATATACTACAAAACTACAAAATTAGTCACAATTTGAAAAAATATTAGAAATGAAATCAATTATTATATCACAAATAATTATTTTAATTTAAATAGTTGATTTTTTAAAATCATAGAAATTCTTATTAACCTTCAAAATCCAATTTTTGAGATTTTGTCAAAGATAAGAACTTGATGAAAGCAAAGAAATAAGTAATAATTTTTTTAAAGAAAGATGAAAAAATAAAAATAAGAAAGTATGTATATTCAAAAAGAAATAGAATGGCTATTGTCAAAAGACAAGAAAACTAAAGATCCTTGAAACTAGACTAGAAGCAAGAAAAGAATTAATAAGAGTGAAGAAGGCTTCACGCTTGCTTTTATATATACTATCTGTCTAGAAGCTATATGGCAATGTTTTTTAGGACCTCCAACATAAGTCCAATTTTTAAGACACATGTCTTAACTTATAAGGCAATTTTCTTATATGTGCATTACATGGTTAGTTTGTATCATAAGCTATCAATATATGCAATATATAACTAATTTGTTGGCCAAATGTTTAACCTAAAAATTACTTGTAGACATGTATAAAGGTGAAACCACATCTACAAAGCTTCTAAAAAGCTTTTCTACAAGTTATTATTAAATTAATTTATTTTTATCTTTTCATTGTATTTAGGTAATTGTTAGTGTAATTATATATATTCGTATTACTATTCCTTCTTCTAGGAACAAGTTCTACAAGGAACGATAATCATATGTTGATGAAGTCTAAGATGCAACAAATTGTATTTGCTACATATTTTGATCTTTATTCTTTTTGAAGGTAGTTGATAGGTCCTCTTAACTATTGTTTTTTGTTTCATTCTAAGGCAAAAAGATCATTGTAATATTTGATTATCATTCAAGCTTTTGTAACTTTTTAAAAAAAATATATTTGTAATACCATCAAGAGTTGTTCTTACTTCTAATAATATCACCAAATGTCAAGAGTCTCTTATAAGGTTGTAATATCAAATGCATTATTGAGATGTGTGGAGGTAAATTTTTCTCTCAACTCAAATTATACGATCGTCTCAATTAAGAATTACTTACAATTGGTGATATAAAGTGAAAGATATAATAGACAATAAAAAAAGAAAAAAAATATAAAATAAGTGAAATAAATATAATTAAGTAATTGCATATAATAAAAGTAATAAATAATCTATTCAATAATTTTTATCTAATAAAAAATAAAACATAATATATAAAAATATATTTTTAGTTAGATAATTTTATTATCTTTTTAATGACATAAGAAACATATAAATCCAAATTGCAATGAATAAATTATGAAAGTTTAAAGATAAGAAGTAAATAATTCAAAAGTTAAATTAAAATATTTTACCTTAAAAATAACTTGTTTATAAATGAAGGGTTTGAGCTTCACCAAGGCTCACATATTATACATATGGATTGCATAAAGAGGCCTTGAGGTCTTAGTCTTATCTTCCTACCTACATCCAAGGTGCTACAACTCATATAGAACTTGTGCACCTTCATTCTAACAAGGACTAGACTAGCTACTGGTCTTCCTATTTTCTGCTCAATTTTTTCGATTAAAAGCTAATAAAGAGTTTGATATGTTAGAAGATTCAATCAAGATATTATAATCTTTATATTATTATTATTTTTTTTTTAGTAAGAGTTAATTCTCACCATAGCTAAGCCTTTAATAGCTCCAGCAAATTCCTAACACTAAAAACTTCTGTCCTAACAGTTGTACGATTTGATCAATAGAATTAGATATATGAGTCTTGATGTAGTATAAGTAATGTATTTCAAGATTATGAGGCAATACTAAGTGAGGTGGACACATTTTGTATCCTTGCAGCTTAAATTCTTCTTTGGTCTTAACAAATATGAAATCAAGTTTATCACTAGGCTTTGCTTCAATACCTAGGTCCTTCAATCTATTACTATATACTAGCAAAGGTATAATAGCACTAGAATATCCTTTTCCTAATGTCTTTGTAATTACTAAGCTTTCCAAAGAAATGTGACCTCTTACTAGTGACAACAACTCAGCTCTAACAAACTCCATTATGTGTTCATATGATGATGAGTTCATAACCATCTCTACTAATGATGAATACATACGCTTCAAAAATATGCAACTATCTCTTTTGGATACAACAACTCCCTTATATATCATCTTACATTCACCATCTATAAGTCCTATATATCTCTTCTTTCTTATTAAAAGAAATGTTTCAAACACAATTTCAAACTCAAGTTTTATAGGTGCGAGAAACTCTTTTGACACTTCATTAGATATACGTATAGCTAATGCTTTACATGATTCATAATCGTGAGCAGTATCAGATGTAAACATATATGAGTTGGTATCACCATACACCAACTGTACTAGATATCTAGATGATATGATGTTTGATGCATGCATAAGCATGGACCTACCTATTGCTGTTGTGGACTCTGTATCTTCTATAAATTGTAAGTATGAAGAGTTGCGAATTCCACATGAACCATATACAAAATTAGTTGATATCTTTAGAGCAAGTTATCTCCTTTCAAAGACTATTTTTTCTATTCCTATAGCTATACTAGATTGTATCTTAACTTCCTTTCTCTTTAGTATTAATGTCTTTAATAGAGATGGTACTAATCTCAAAGGCTCTTTAGCAAACATATAAGACTTCTTATCAAATACTTGTACAGTGAAATAAGGTTGATTAGAATTTCTTTTAATAAATTTTGAATAGCATATATTATGACTTATTATAACAGAAGGATATAAACTTGAAAAGTCAAGTAAAGAACACCATTTGTAAAGTCTAGGAGTAGGATTTGATACTACAGCTCCTTCGTACTCAAACTCTTCAAGTAGAGAATCTGTTCTATCAAATATAACATCTTTATCATAACATTCTTTGTATAGCTGAGACTTCACTCTTATTTGTTGGCCTCTAGTATAGAGATCTCTAATTCTTGTTCTTATAACAATTGACATCTCTGTCATGTCGACCCATATGTTCATATTATCGAACAATGCAATAGTCAGCAATGAATCTACTATATAATATCTTATAATACTCTCGATAGACTCTTTATTTCTTTTCTTGTACAAGTTGAATACTTCTTTGTATGGTAAATCTACTTTCTTATTTCTAGTGAACTTCTCTGATACAAAAGACAAGATATAGCTTTGTAGCTTATACTCCTTTGTAACATATTGGTAAACGTCTATAACAGTACATCTTGGTAGATCAATGACTATATAGTCATTAAAGCCGTATGCCAAACTATTCTAATTAATATTGATTCTTTCAGTACCAATACCTTGCACTCTCGAGCTTGAAGGTAAGTTAATAAGCTTTCTTTATAGTCTAATATCAATGTATTTAAAATCAAACATGAATATGTTATATCCTATTATAACATCTGGATTTATTTCTTTGATAAGAAAGAAATATGCTTTTATTAGATCCCTTTCTGTTGAGAATGCTCTTGTATTTGTCTCATCAACATCTATATTGTATTGTTGAGTATATAATATATACTTCTTAGATGTATCGAATATGAGGTACCTTTGAGATACTACGGATATCATAAACAATCTATCGTTCTCTATGTAAGGATCTGGCATAGCACTGGCATTAGATGAGTATACCTCTATATCCATACACATTATTAATGGTCTTGAGAAATCTATTTGATCTATAACTTGTATTACACTCTAGCTATATGTATACTCTAGATCCGTAGAACATAATCGTGTGTTGTAATCTACACCTGTACATAGTGCCTTTATCCATTCGGAATAGCTTATGTTCATAGCAGTAATAAATATTTCTTCTATCTTCATATCACCTTTGTAAACTCTTATATCCATCTTTTTCATTAGTTAGAAAAGTGGTTAAGCGTACTTCTCTTATAGAAGTAATACTTAATAAACTTCTTGTCACCTTCAAGGTATGATCTTAGTAGCCGTCTAGTGCACGTTACAGTCTTAGCAATGTTGTTACGACCAACTAGCTCACATATCTTGTTCATCTTCTCACGTACTTTTATTCCCATAGTAGACACAAGTACGTAACAGTACAAAAGGAAATCATGTACTCTGATAGTTACAGATTCTTCAGTTATAAGATTTCCAAATCCATATAGTTTAGTCCTCTCATCATTTGCTCCAGCTCTCTAATCGTACATCATACATGATATCTCTATTGTTTACAAATAGACTCCAGTACTATCTTGATATAATGATGATGTTCGACTAGCTCCACCCCCTTACAATTCAATTACTGATGCCAATCTTTACTTGTTCATCATTCATAGCACGTATGATACTAATCATGTTATTCATTCTTCTAGTGAACTCGTTCGAAGATACCATTAAAGAAAGTATTGTTGAATGCTCTTAACATTTCTTTAACTTATTGTATGTCTCTCGAGTAATTCTAAGAATACCACCACTAAACAACTAAGGATACATAGATGAGTAATACTCCACAAACTTAGTAGTTATAGAAAATGTCTCTCTCATTATCTTGGGAATAAAGAAGACATCATTTCTAACAATTCTAATATTAACTACATTCCATCGCTTACACATAAGATATAAGTCATGTACAAAGTAGGCTCTAAGTCTTTGAGTATGTATGAGAGCAGATTGTGATACGTCATCTGCATCTACTCTTTCTACACTTAATGGTCTCCAAAGACATCGAGTCCATCTACTCTTAGTTAATATAGATATACATTTTTTATCTTTGTTTATCTTTTACTTTATGAACTATTTGGACTTTAGTGCATCCTTACAAATAGTTATTTGTATCTTGAATTGCTTCAATGTATCATTCCAATGACCTATTACTAGTTTGCATTGGAGATATGGAGAAACGTTTCTATAGCACAAAATGATGATAGATTGATCATACTCATGTTCCCAAATATATAGCCCTTTAGTACATGGTATAGACTTTCTTACGCTTGTATCATCAAAGATATCAAGAATATATATGTTTGTTGAAAAGATGTATTCTAACGCTCTAAAATAGAGTGTTGGATGAAGAAATATGTTTCTATCTCTACCATTGAGAAGTATTTCTTTCTCTGTTAAGTACCACAGCTCCTGAAGACATATGTGAGGAAAAAAGCTTAGACTCTCTCTTGGAATATAGTACGACATCCAATACAGTATAGAAGACTTGTCTTTCTTAACACCTACTCTTGTTAGATCTGCTGAACACATTATCTCATGAAGCTCTTTTGGAGTCTTACCAACTATGCTATCCTTTAAAAGATATAGTGGCTTAAATTGTATTATCTTCTTATGACTTCTCTTTTCATCAAATACGTCATGCACATATTTGTAATAGTTAGATTGTGGTCTCTTAAGATGATCTGTTGCATAATAACAAGGAAAGAACTCGAATATATCTTTATTAGATAACTTATTCCTTCTAAGTCCTGAAAATAGTCCTACATCACAAGCATATACTCTTGAGTATGGGCCATCCTTGAGATATCTCATAGTTGGTCTTCCTTCAGACTAATACTTCTTCTCTTCTAGTTTTGTAATTATTATTGGTTTAATAGAGCACTCTCTTGCATATCCGGATATAAATAACTTTGGAACATCTTCTTTTAGAGTGAACGTTCATGTACGATGTTTAGATACCTTCTCTTCTTCAACTATGAAGTTGTATAACTTGTTAAACTCATCTTTTACTTCATTGTAGACACTAAGTAAAAATAGGATCTGGTTTATAATATCATCTATATGTTCCTCATTCTTAATATTTGACATTGTGATAGTCTTGCTCTCTCTTCTTTTGAATGTTACTATTCTAAGTTTAGCATATAAAGAATACTTGACTTTCATAGATATTGAAAGAGTCTTTTCTCTTAATGAAAAGATTTCACATAGTTTATGCTCGTTCATTATAATATCACATAATAGCTCTAAATCTGGCTTTTTTTTTTTTGTTGTGTTAGTAGATAATCCTATGTTTGTCACTACAACATCTTTTTGTATATCAATACAGATCGTAGTACTAATCATGCTAACAAGCTCAGCAACAGATACATCATATGATGATATATGTCTTATCTTCATTACACCTGAACTAAAGTCAAAGTATGCTCTTATAGGTGTTCTCCTATTATTGTCTTTAAGTGCTAGAATCATAAATGTAATAAAAAGTGTATCATTACCTTTTAATGTGTTGTCGACTTCCATCACAGGATAGAAGTGCTTGTACCATTGATAGTCACCAACATGTCTCTCGACAAGAAGAACATCTTCAGACACACATATAATATCAAAAAGTATATTTCCATCTGTGTTACTAATGCACCAAACTAAGGTTACCTCTTTTATCATATAAGAATCCATGTCTCTTGATAGACATAAAAAAATAACACTAGTACAAAAAATATCTTTCTACATCAATATTTTTTACTTTTTTATATTATTATTCTGTAGTAAACTTCATTGCAGTAATCTCTTTCTATTCTTACTATATCACCTCTCTTAAATCCGTACCACTCACAAATTCGATCTTCAGCATATATCTTTGGTAAGCTATCATGAGATATTCCCTTCTCTTTCATTTCTAGTAATTCTGAACTCAATGCAATAGAGTACTTTGGAACAAGCACATTAGATGTAGGATGGAACATAAGCTCTTCTTCAATAAATATTGTTATACCATACATAGATATATCACCTTCAAATATAGAAGCATCAAGAGTATTTAATGGCATTACTATTATAGTAGCAAACTCTATGATGTCCTCTTATACAGATTCATAATACTCAAGCGTAAAGTATGATATGTCCTTTTTTGTAAGAATATTAGTATTTGCTCCAAAGGGATTCTTATCTACGAATTTTCTTGCCAATAGTACCACAAGGTCATTCTCTTGTCCTATATATGGATCCATCCTTTCAACAGACTCAGTAGTACCATCATTAGGTACATATCCTCTATCTCGTATCATCTCTTTTATAACTTGAATCATGTTACTTAGATAATATGAATCTATAATATTTAAGAATTTTTTTTTTGATTGTAGTCTTATCATAAAACTTAGAACTAGATATGTTTGGATCAGTATCGACAATGTCACTAATGACATCGTTACAGAGTATAGAGAATTGCATGTCTATCCTTTTTTCATACTTTCCTAACACAAGAACTACAGCAACGAGAAATGTTACGTTCATATCACGAACTTCAATACCACACAGTATCCTTTCAACAGCTCTTGCCATCTCTGGACCAATATCAAAGTGCCTTATAGAGAATGATAATTCATTTGATGATTCCCTAACGTCTTCTTCATCGAGTGATGATATACTCATAGATTCCAATCTATAAGAGCATCTAAGAGATCGTTTATGATTGTAAAGTAATTACAACCAAAGAATCCTTTGTTTGTACTAAACGGTGATGGATGTACTACTTTAAGAATTGTATTCTTTGACATATCAATCTCCTTATCGAAAGTAGATGTAGTCTTTTCCTATAAAATAAATATTATTCCTTCCTTTGCAGAACATAATCTCACACACGTCTTTGTGAATCATTGCCATAGAGCATCATGACTCCAATTTGATCCACTCTCAGTTGTTAATGCTAAGTTTAGAAGCAATACACCTTGCTTGCACCACTTAGTAAGATCACCATGAAGAGGTATATTGAAGCTTCTTATCTCATCAAATATCTCTTTAAATATATTTGTTAGTGATAGAAGAATTGGATAATCTTTATTGACAGAAAAAAACAACCTATTGGCCTTACCAATATCTTTGTATGATTCTTGATCAAACATCACTACTCTTACATCGCTTAATGGTGTTTCATAGAAAATCCTTAAGACATCATTTAGTACTAGAAATATTATAATTCCATTGTTTATCTCTCTTTTTAGGATAGTTACTATCTCATCTAGCTCATCTACCATTGAAATAATGAACTCTTCCCATCTAGAAGGTAGTGACAAAGACATGATCAAATGGTACGAGTTTAATGTTCAATGTATGATCAAAAGAAATATTAAAGTACCAAGCATCAACTGTTATGAGGATATCAACAATACCATCTTCTTCGATACAAACTCGAAAGAATCAATGACTCTTATAGAAGAAAGTGCAGAGCAATGTCCTAAATATAAAAGTAAGAAAATAGTATCCATTGATGTTCAAAAGAGATCAGCTGATGAAAAAATGACTACAATTTTTGAATGCTCTGAATGTCATAATAAGTGGCAAATATATATATAAAAAAATTTATATCTTGCTATTGTCCACATTATCTCTTCCATAACAAAATTATATAATGTCTGTACCATCTCTTACAATACCATCGTACTGTGCTATTACATCTTGAATGGACTTTGATATATGTCTCTGTATATATCCAGCATCAAAAGTATTCACACTAGTATTAACTAATCCTTCTCTACCTCCTTGGTAATGGAAGAAGTATTCCATAGGATTAAGTCCTTGTGAGTATGAACTATTAATAAACCCTTGTCTTTATAATAGACTATCGTATGGACTGTACCATGCTAAAGCTCTATCACCTAGTAACACTCTTGTTGGTCTTTTTTCTCTTATCTATTATTGACCTACTAATGAAGATATCTATCCTAGATTAACAAAGCTTCCTTTAGATCCACTTTCTATCATTGTGAAGAGTGGATTATTTTTATTGACAGATTTTACTACCAATCACTGGCTTATATTTTTAATATTATTAAGAAAGACATCCACATTCTTATCATCTATATCTATATCCCCTATAGCAATAGAGTTAACCTTGTTTACACAATCATCATATCCTACGCTTAATCCTTCTTCAAGAAGCCAATGATCAACAATTCTCTGTAGTGATTCTAAGAACATTAAAGCATCACGTCCACCTTTGCTTATGAATACACCCTTTATTATATTCTTTATTGTACTAGATGTAAGCGACTCGATCATTGGATTACTATTGTTGCTTATTAACTTGATAAGCATAAATATGAGATCTCTTGAAGTACGTACGTTAGTAGTATTAAGATGGACATGGGACACCATGATACAATCATGTAGTGTTGGTCGTCTTAATAGCTTATTCATCTTGTACATCATAAATGCTCCTATAACTATATCTTGTATTGCATATATAGTAGGCATTGTTTTAGAACTCATTTTTTTTTTTTTTTTTTTTTTATTTTTATTTTAGACTTTACCATGGTATTCAAAAATATCCAAATAACTTAGATACCTGATATTTAACTAAAAAGATATGAAGTTCTTTTCTATGCTTCTTCTAACTACTAATTAATCATTGATAGGATTTTTATAAATGATACATGTAGATATGAGGCTAATAAAGATACTAGTCTTAATAACTAACCTTTAATATTTAACAATAAATAAAAATACTAATCAACTAAGATAATTATTTCTAAGACTTGTTAAGACTCCATATTTCTAATTTTTCTTTTTATAAAACTTTTGCAACTTATAAATACTTATAAATTCTAATAAATACTTGAATAGTCAAAAAGACTCTCTAATCTTAATATTTATATAATTAAATGACTTAAAACTATATTTTTAATCAATCTATTAATTTAGATCAATTCGTGGGACTTACAAGATAAGAATATTCACTTTCAAAATACACAAGGTTTATGGTTGCAACTAGATATGGTCAAATAATATCTTTCATTCAAATGAATTCTACTACTTTATACTCATAATAGTATGTAAAAGTTGTAACTTCGTTTCCATTCAATTAATTGCTAAAATTCTATATTTCATTGGATTTGAACATGTAATAGCTCTTTAAGAAGCTACTTGGCTAATATATATGCATACCAAATCTCACTTTCTAAAATTTTCTCTTACATAATTTATGGACAAGCAAAGATATTATTTATATTAATAATAGATAGTTGATTCATCCTTATCCACAAAGGCACTACAATTTCATACAAATTCTTCTTAGAAAAAACAAGAGCTTTTTGAAAAGCTTATAAAGAAAAAAAATATCTTCAAAATATCAATAAAAAATTCACAATATACTATAAGAAAATCTCCAAAGAAAAATCCTAAAGAATAGCTATTACTTTCTTTATTTAAAAATACACTACATCTTTATACTAATTCTTCTTAGAAAAAATGAAGGCTTTTTGAAAAGCTAAAAAAAATAATATATATATTTTTTAAAATCTCAAAAAAAAATTAAATATATTATGAAAAAACCTTTAATGAAAAATCTTAAAGAAAGAAACGTGAAGAAAACCTTGAAGAGTGGCTAGCTTTCTTTTTATTCAAAAACACACTATATCTTCATTCTACTTTCTCCAAAAGTAAGTAATTTTTTTTTTAAATATTATAAAAATAGAAAAAAATTTAAATTTTAAATCCAAATTCAAAATACACTCTAAAAAAATTTCTAAAAAAAATCCTAAAGAATAGTTTTTTTTTTTTTTTCCAAAAAGAAATTATTTATTCATAATAACTCTTTTTGGAATGAATGAGAGATTTTTAAAAAGCTTATAAAGAGAGGAACAATTATTAAAATTTTTAAATCTAAATTCTTATAATATTTTATATTATTTTTATATATTATATTATTTTTTAGTTTAATAGTATTGTATCTTGCCATCTATTCAAGGAAGAATATTTTTTCCTTAAAAATATTAATCTTTATTATGTCATCTTGAAGGCTATGACAATTACAATGTCTTATTTGATATGTTAGCAAATAATAGCTCTTAAATTAAATCTGATGGTTGTTGATTCTCCATCTTATTAGTGCCACATATACAAAGAAATCACAATGAAGAATAGAAGATGGAATGCAATCTTCATTAAACATCCTTTCTTTTATAAAAAAAGATTTTTTTGACTCTTCATCTTGATTTTAATAGATATCATTGATGAAAAACTTTGATCTTTTTTACTACATTTGCAAAAATTTTTGCTGGCCTCTATATACATTTATTAATATTGTATCTATAGCAATGAACAAGTATCAAGGACAAGAACTTAATGAAAGCAAATAAATAAATGAGATTTTTTTCAAAGAAAGATAATAAAATAAAAATATGAAAATATACATATTAAAAAAATTAAAATGGCTATTATCAAAAGATAAAAAAATAAAAATCCTTGAATCTAGACTATAAAAAAAAATGAATTGATATGAGTGTAGAAGGCTTCACTTTTGCCTCTATGTATACTATATACTTAAGAGTTACATGGAGACGTTCTATAGGATCTTCAACACATGTCTAATTTGCAAGACACATGTCATAACTTACAAAACAATTTTTTTATACGTACATCATATTATTAGCTTGTACCATAAGCTAATAATATATATAACATGTGGCTAACTTTTTGGCCAAGTTTCTAACCTATCAATTACTTATAGACATGTATTAATGTGAAATCGCATCTATGAAGGTTCTAAAAAGTTTTTTTAAAAGATATTATGAAATTAATCTATTTTAATCTACTTTTATGTATCCATATTACTTAAATAATTATTAGAATAAATATTTATATCCATAATATTACTCCTCCTTTTTATGGAGGAATTCTATAAGGAATAGAAATAAAATGTTGATAAAATCTAAGATGCAAGACATTGTATTTGCCACATATTCTAATAATTATTTCTTTTTAAAGTAGTTGATAGGTCTTCTTATCTATTGAAAAAATTCTATTCCAAGTAAGAAGACTATCATATTACTTGATTATTATTAAAGTCTTCATAACTTTCTTTAAACAAAATATTTATTATACCATCAAAAGTCATTTCTACCTCCAATAAAATCACCAAACATTGGAAGTTTCTTCTAAGGTCATGACACCAAACACGTTGTATCTTACCATTTATTCAAAGAAGAACATGTCATTTTTTAGATCTTTATTTCAATTACATCATCTTAAAGACTGTGACAATGACAATGTCTTGTTTAGTGTCATGATATAACAGGACTAATAGGTGAAAGAGTATAAAAATTATTATAATATAGAAGATCTTAGTTCAAAGTATTAGAGCAAATTATCTTAGAAATATAGTTAATAGTCAAAAGGATAGTAAAACTAAAAAGTACCAATATTGCCTTTTACAAAATGGTCTTCTACTTAATTTTTTTGACCATAAATAAGGCAAAATAAAATAAATTAGAAAAATAAAGAATATGAGCATTTATAAGAAGAAGTTAGAAGTTGATTTTAATAAAAATTAACTCAAAAAGATAAAATTTCATACCCAAGGAGGGCTAGTTATTAATCTGGATCGAAATCAAATCCCAAGGCACAAAACTGAGAACCTACGGCAAATCTGGGATTCTTTTGGTAGATAGGAGAGTGGGATTTGAGAGCAAACTAGATAGAATTTTTATGAGCATTGTTTTTGTATGATTTGGATTTGTAATGACTTTGTAAGAGCTTTACAAAGTCAAGTTTGTTTTCAGATGACTTGGATTTTATAAAATAAAATAGGATTGACGTTTTGGATGATTTCAAGAGTTTTGTAATAAATCTATAGGTGAAATTTTGTAGGTTAATGGTTATAGTTGTACTTAATATGTGTTGTGAATTTTAACTAGATCTAATGGTTGAATTGAGGATTATTAAGGTTTAAGTGGGTCAAGGTCTCAAAAAGTAGAATTTTAGGTTCAATGAGGGTTTTTAAGATTTCTTTCAATCTACTAGTTGGATTTGAGATTGATTGAATGGTTTGATAAGAAGAGATTGGCATTGGAAATTTAGCATTCAGATTGGAAAAGAAGGCCGACCCACACTCGAGCATATTTTTGTGATTATCATCTATTTGAAGTTAAGAATATTATCTTGCTCCTCAAAAATTTTGAATTCAATCCAATAGTTGGATTGGAAGAAATTGAGTGCTAAAGTTTTGTAATTTTAAAGAATATTAGTTATTCTTATTGGATATTGGTTTTTGATACTGGATATTGGTTTTTGATACTGGATATTGGTTTTTGATATTGGATATTGGTTTTTGTTACTGGATATTGGCTATTGTTACTAGATATTGGTTTTTGCTACTAGATATTAATTTTTGTCATTGGATATTGGTTTTTGTTACTGGATATTGGCTATTGTTACTAGATATTGGTTTTTGCTACTGCTCATTAGCTACTGCTACTGGATATTAGTTACTGCTATTGATTTTTGAATACTACTATTAATTATTGGCTATAGTTATTGATTATTGCCTACTGCTATTGGTTATTGGTCATTGTTATTGATTATTGGTTGTTGCTATTGGTTAGTATTATCAAAGCCGATTACTGTTACTAGTTATTTGTTGTTGCAATTTTTCTTTTATCTTCCACAACCAAGTGTCGGTACATTTTTAAGCTAAACACCATATAATATGACATATTTGGTGAATCTAACGTGAAACACTTGAGGTGGAAGATATTTGGTATTCTTGGATTATTTGAATTATAGAGAAGGAAGGCAAGAAAGTTGAAAGAGCAGCTATGGATGGTACATCAATTGGAGCTATAGGTGGTAGAATTAGCGGAAGATAAGGTATATATTTTGATCCTAACTCTGCAAGTATGTTTGAGGCTTTTGCCTTATTTATGCAACAACAATAAGTTAAAGATCACAAAGAAGATATAACAAACAAAGCATTACAAGCAATTATGGACAAGATTGATTAATTTAAAGAAAAGGATATTACAAAATATTTAAGATGTTATGTAAAAGAAATGGAATTGAAGCATGTTTCAAAAAAGAAGATGGTTCAATTATTTGAATTAGCCTCTGCACTAGAGATAAGAAATCAAGTAAAGTCTCTTATAGGACAATTTAGAGTTTCATGGGAGAAATTTTTTCAAGCATTGAAGGATGAATTTTTCTTGGAAGATAGTGACAGTATTACAAAAAAGTTCTTTTTTGAATGGATTAAAAGGCCAGAGAAGGATCTTCTAGCAACAAAATTATTAAAGGAGTTTGAAAAGCAGTATTCTTCTTTATCAAAGAAAGAAAGGTAATTGTTGGATCCAAGTAAGGTAGAATTCTTTCTTCAAGTGGCTGATAGAGAGTTGTAAGAGAAGTTGAAAATCTTGCTTGAAGATAAAGAAAAAGATGAAAGATTGACAATAAATTGGAAAGAAGTAGAAGAGGCAGTAGGATTGTTAGTAAAGAAAGAAAGGAGAAAAGATAGAGTGGATATTCAAAGACCATTACAAGCATCTAAGCTACAGGTGTCTACTATCCATCCAATATCTTTGATTCAACCTTCAATGGCTACATCAAAGAAAGAAGAAATGGGCATCAATGAAATCATATGTGAAATGAGAGATTTGTAAATAAAATTTATAAAACTTAAAGAGAAGGGTCAATCATCAAGAATATCAACAAAACAAAGACTAAGACCAATGGAAGGTATAGTATATAGGTGCATGTGGTGTAATAGCATAGATCATTCAAGAAAAGAATGTGAAGATTTTATAGAGGCACTATGTAAAAGAGTTGCTTTTTTAAAAAATGGTATGATACACTTAAAAGAAAGTGGAAAAAAATTAGAAATAAATTTTGGTAAAAGAAGAATGAAGGTATTTTTTAGAGATACTTTTAAAGTACATACAATCTCAAGAAATGAAACATCAATATATTGGGTGGAAAGAAATCCTAATAAATGTTTAAGTATAAATCTTGAGTTTCTAGGAAAATTTAGTTCTTTGTGGACAAGTGCAATGAGTTATGTTAAAAGGAAAAAATTTACTAGAGATGATTTAAAACGTGTTGGTAATAACATTTGATAAATTATTAGGTGGGATGATCCAATAGATAGTTTATCTATACATGCTGATATTGCAAAGAGTCAATATGAAGCATTAATAGAAGAAACATGAAGGAGAGATGAAAATAATGAAAGGCCTTCATAAAGAACTACAAAGGAAGAAAAAGCACGACAACAAAAAAATCCTATACATGAAGAGACAACAAAGAACATTTCCACAAAAGAAAGGAAAATTGGATAAGAAAAAGAAAAAGCTCCTGCTTTTAAATTACAATCAGATATTGAAGCTGCTACAAATTTAAAGAAGATATTGGAAGAGCAGATTTTAAGTAGAAAGGTTAAATTCACAATTGGTGAAATTCTAGGAATTACAAAGTGTGAGTTTCATGAAATTATTATTGATACAATAAAGAAAAAATGAAAATCTATAGGAAACTCTATGACATCAAATGCATAAGGAACAAGAACAATGGAAAGCAATGAAGATGAAGAAGATGAAATACAAAATTTTGGAGATGTCTTGTGACTAAGATTTGTAGAAAAAGAAGATATCATTCAAGCTTCTAGTTCTTATTTTAGAAATCATTGAATAAAGGCTACTATAGAAACTTTGATAAAATTAGAGAATTTAGAAGAATTAATTGTAGCATTAATTGATCATGGTTTGGAAATCAATCTGATATCAAAAGAATTGTATAATAAGAAAAAATGGCCTATTTATACCGAACATGGGTAGATGATAAGAGAAGCAAATAATTCAAAAGGAGATTTGTATGAAGCATGTTCAAATATCAAGGTGGCGACAGGAGATGTTATTTATAAATAAAATTTCTTTGTATAAGATATGTCTACATATCTTATTATATTGGGACAATCATATAATATTACCACACAAATAGAAACAAAGGTTATGAATAATGGATTGGCTTATGCAAGGATAAGAAGTCAAGATAGAAAGAAGGTAGTGTAATTTTTAACAGTTTGTGCAAATCATGGAAGAAATTGAGATAGTTTAAGAGAACATCCTTTGCCAAAGATACACAAAGAATTTGAAGATGTAGAAGACTCAAAGGATTTTTATTAGATGCCATTGTAAAGCTGGATTGTCATGGTAAAAAAAGTGAAGGCTTCTCGCCTAGTAAAAAAGATATTGATATTATAGGATTATCACAAGATGGATATATCATATTAAAAAATATAAATAATTTTAGAATGATAGATAAAAAAAATATCAAAAATATAGAACATGAGTTAAAAAAATGTGGTGTGATTGATGAAGATGAATACATATCAAGGATATTTAAAGAATCTTGTTTGGTAATACTATGGATGATTAATAAGTATTATTGAATGAAGATTTTGAAGGAGGTGATAAGGTAATAAATGTACATTCTAAGAAATTTTATGATAGAATAAAAGAATATATAGATAAGTATGAAGTGAATATAAATACAAAATATAAGACTGTTACAAGAAAGATTAAATTAGTGGCATTGCTACTACCATTGGATTTTGAAGAAAGGATTAAACGGTCTTCTATGCAACCAAACTTAAGAGATCCAAGGAAAATAGGTCATAAATTCAAAGTTGATTTGACACTAGATGGTTTGAAAATTAGATGTGATAAATTTTTAATAAAAGTTGAAGAGAGATGTTTTAAAGAAATGCTTTTACGACATCGTAAGGCATTTGAATCACATGAAATAGGGCGCATTGATCTAAGTATTGTAGCACTTATGGTTATTTTTACAATTCCACATGAACCATAGAATTTGAGGCCAATTCCAATTCCAAAGGCCTATTTGCCAAAGCTAGTTGAATTACTTAATAAAAAGATTAAGATGGAAATTTAAAAACCATCTATTGCACCATATTCCAATCGGTGGTTCACGGTGTCATAATACGTAAAGTCTTGCTTGAAAATGCTTTGGGCACCTTGCTAAAGAAGATAGAATGAAAATTACAACAAAAAAATTCTAACTCTAATAGAATATTAAGTAAACTCTAATTAGACTATAAAAATATTAAGCAAGCTTTAATCAAATTCAAAAAAACTTCAAAGAAATTAAAAAGAAATAATAAGAAATCTTAAAGAAATATTAGAATAATCAGAAATATTTCTTAAATACATCTCAATTCAATCTTAATTTAATCTTAGTGAAAATCCTATTGAATTTCATTCAAACATTAGGCCAAAAACTAACTAAATCTTAAATCCTAAATAAATCCTAATAAAATCCTTAACCTAATCAAATCCTAACCAAATTCTAAATCCTAAATCAAATCCTAATCTTAAATCAAATCCTAATCAAATCTTAAATCCTATACCAAAAGCTAATCAAATCCTAAATCCTAATCCTAAATCAAATCCTAAGCAAATCCTAAGCAAATCCTAAACTCTAAATCAAATACTAATCAAATCTTAAAATCTAAATCAAATCCTAATCAAATCCTAAAGCCTAAATCAAGTCTTAACCAAATCCTAAATCCTAAATCAAATCCTAGTAATTCCTACAATATATTTAAACCTCAATTACTAATGAAATTTATTGTTGATCTTAACTCAAAATTTTCACACTTCTTAAAAATTAAATTGAAAATAAGTACAAAAAATTTGAGAAGGATCGGAATTACCATATATTCGATAGCCTCAAAAACATGCTTAGGTATTGGCCAACCTCCTTCTCCAACCTTGATGCTAATCTCCCAGAGCTAATATCTCTCCTTTTCAAAATTAGATTGATTTTAAAATTCTCATACACATAAGAAAACAAGTCTTATATCTTCACATATAAATTTCACTCCAATCCAACTAGTAGATTGAAAGAAATCTTAAAAACCTTCATTAGATCTAAAATTCTACTTTCTAAGACCTTGACCCACTTAAACCTCAATAACCCTCAATTCAATCATTAGATCGAGCTAAGATTGACAATACATATTAAACACAACTATGACCATTAATCCAAAAAAATTCACCTATATATTTATTGCAAAACTCCTAAAATCATCCAAAACATCAACCCTATTTTATTTCACAAAACCCAAGTCATCCAAAAACAAACTTGACTTTGTAAAGGTCTTAAAAATTCATTATAAATCTAAAATATAAAAAAATAATGCTCATAAAAACCTTATTTAGTTTGCTATTAAATTTCACTCTCTAATTTGCAAAAGAATCCTCGAGTTGCCATAGGTGCTTGATTTTGTGCCTCGGGGTCTAATTTCAATCCAAGTTGATAACCAATCCTCCTCGGGTATCAAATTTTGTCTTTTTGATTAATATTTGTTAAAATCAACTCCTAAATTCTTCCTATAAATGATCATAGTCTTTATTTTTCTAATCTATTTTATTTTGTCTTATTTATGGTCCAACAAAGTAAATAGAAGTCAATTTTCTAAAAAGACAGCATTACTTCTAAAAGTTTTACTACCTTCCTATCTTTTATTCATATTTTTTTTTACTTTATATTTTAACTTGGCTATTCTATAATAAGATCTATATTATCTTCTTTCACCATATAGTTGTATTACAGTATGACAATAGTACCTAAGAAAAATGAGACATTGAAGTTTATTCAAGATTTACAACTGGTAAATAAGATAACTATTAGAAACATGGGCTCAAGTCCAATTGAGAATGAATTTGCAGAGGCATTTTTAAGAAGAGCAATTTATTCTATGAAAGAAATTTATTTGAGGTACGATCAATTTCACTTGACAATGCAAAGCAAAGATTTGACAACTATGAAGATTCCATTATGATAGGTCAAAATGTGTACCTTATCACAAGAGGCTATAAATTCTGTGGCAAATATGATGAATGGAATGCATAAGGTGTTAAGAGATTTTATTCCAAGAATAATAATATCTTTTTTACATGATGTATCAATTAAGGGATGTGAAGAAAAAAGAAAAGTTGAGACTTAGGATTAAAAAGGATGTACGAAGTTTGTGGCAGATCATATTGAGGATTGTGAGAAGATTTTGAAAAGGTTAACCTTATTGGGGACAAAATCAATGTTTGGAGTAAAAGAAGTTTTAGTGATAGAACATATGTGTGGATCATATGGACGTAAATCAAGTATAGAAAGGATTCATATTATTAAAAAGATGTAAGAATGTACAAATATAATAGAAATCAAAAGATTTTTAGGAGCATGTATTTTTTATGTATGGATACGTCACTTTGCACATATAACAGATCCATTGTATGAGTTATTAAGAAAGAATCAAAAATTTCAATAGAAAGAAGAACAATACAAAGTTATGAAAAAATTAAAAGAATTTTTTTCTTCATCTCCAACTTTGAAGAAAATAAATTATGAAAGTAGAAGGCTAATAGTATTAATAATTAATATAAGTCCAATTAGAATAGGTTGGACAGTTAGACAAAATAATGAACAAAAAAATAGATATGTAGTAAGATTTGGAGCAAAGGTATTGAATGCCAAGCAAAGGACATATGTGCAAATCAAAAGAGAATTATGGAGTATAGTAATAGCTATGAAAAATGAAAAAGAGTACTTGATTGGAACATTAGTAGTTATAAAAATAAATTATCTACCTTTATTAGGCATGATTATAAGTTCTTCAACTTATGATATTGCTATGTTGAGGTGGATAGCATATATCAAATCTATGAATTTAGAATTTAAACATATTGCAGGAAAAGAAAATTTAGTTGTAGATAGATTATCAATAGCAAAATATTATGATGAAGAAGAGATGATTGATTTGGAAGATGATGTGGGTGTAAAATTTTATACTAATGAATTATCAAAGAAAAAAGGTATATGTTTGAATATACCATTGAAAATACTTTTGAGAGATTTATATGAGAATGAATGGAAAGATGTTGAAGAGTATTTGAGCACATTAAAGCGACAAGAAGGTTGGACAAATCAAGAATTTAAGAAAATCCGTAAGAAAGCCTAAGGATATTTTTTACATGATAGATATTTATAGAAGCATTTAAAAAAGTGAGGGGAAGTACCACAAAGGATGATATGTAGTTTAGAAGCTCAACAAAGGATTATTAAAGAATTTCATGAAAGTTTATGGATAGGGCATTGAGGTATTTGGGCAACATTTACTAAGTTAAGAGAAAAATATTAGTAGAAAAAATTAAACAAAGACGTAGCAAATTTTGTAGGATCTTGTGAGACTTGTTAAGTATATTCAAATATTCAGCATTGAGATGGATTACACCCAACATATCTTTTAGCTTTACATTGTAAATAGGTAGTAGATGTAGTAGTAATGTCTATGGGACTTTGACAAATGAAGTATTTGGTACTTGCACAAGAAGATTTATCAAATATGATTGAAGGACAAGCATTAAGAACAAAGAATACTAAAAGTATATGCCAATTTTTATCAAAAGAGCTTATTTATTGCTATAGTTGTATTGGAAAAATCACAACAGATAGAGGTGAATAGGATACAAAAGAAGCACAAGAATTCTTTAATAGAATAGAAATTAAACTTCCTTTAACAACAACATATAACCCAGAAGATAATGATAAAAGTGAGCATGGGCATTCACCTATTGTTAAGACATTAGTAAAGGCATGCAATGGCAAAGCACATGATTGGCCTAGACTACTACCATTTTTATTATAGGCAGATTCTAAAACTCATAGTTCAGTAATAGATTATATGCCTTCTGAATTAATATATAGGCAAAAATCAATAATGTCAATAGAAGATGTAGTACTTATATGGAGTATATTACCTTAGAAGAATGATATCAATAGAGAAGAACTTTTAGTATTATAGATTCAACAATTATAAAGAATACTTAATGATATTGAAGTGGCAATAGAAAAATTAAAAGAGGTAAAGAAAATGAATAAAGAAAGACTTGATAAAAAAATATCAATTACAATCCAAGGCAATTAAAGATAGTAATTGGATATTAATTCATGATAGTAGCTTGGATAATCAATATAGCACTACAAAAAAGTTTGCAAAGAGATGGTTTGGGTCTTATATTGTCAAAAGAGCATACAAAAATAGAACATACTTGTTACAAAAACTTGATGGTACAGAATTGAATGTACTTATAGCAGGTAAATGAATCAAGTTATTTAAACAAAGAGATGAAGAGATTTGTTTTAATGAAGAACAAAGTCCAATACAAGATATTGAGGTTGGAATAAAAGAGCATATTGAAGATCAAGAATTAGACCAAGATGAAGAACATTCTACATCAACACATTGAAGAATCATTGAGGCATGCTAGAAGATGCACAAATTTAGGGAGAATAGATGTTATGATGTAACATGACTAATAGGTGAAAGAGTGTGAAAATTATTATAGTATAAAAGATCTTAGTTCAAATTATTAGAAAAAATTATCTTAGAAATATAATTAATAGTTAAAAAGATAGTAAAATTAAAAAATATTAATATTAGCTTTTATAAAATGGCCTTCTATTTACTTTGTTGGACCATAAATAAGGCAAAATAAAATAAATTAGAAAAATAAAGAATATGAGCATTTATAAGAAGAAGTTAGAAATTGATTTTAATAAAAATTAACTCAAAAAGACAAAATTTCATACCCAAGGAGGGCTAGTTATCAATTTGGATCGAAATCAGATCCCGAGACACAAAACTGAGCACCTACAGCAACTCCGAGATTCTTTTGGTAGATAGGAAAGTAGAATTTGAAAGCAGACTAGATAGAATTTTTATGAGCATTATTTTTGTGTAATTTGAATTTGTAATGACTTTGTAAGAGCTTTATAAAGTCAAGTTTATTTTCAGATGACTTGGATTTTATAAAATAAAATAAGATTGATATTTTGGATGATTTCAAGAGTTTTGTAATAAATCTATAGGTGAAATTTTGTAGATTAATGGTTATAGTTGTACTTATTATGTGTTGTAAATTTTAACTAGATCTGATGGTTGAATTGAGGATTATTGAGGTTTAAGTGGGTCAAGGTCTCAAAAAATAGAATTTTAGGTTCAATGCGGATTTTTAAGATTTCTTTCAATCTACTAGTTGGATTGGAGTGAAAGTTGTGTGTTTTCTTTTATATTTGAGAATTTTGAGATTGATTGAATGGTTTAATAAGAAGAGATTGGCATTGGAAATTCAGTATTCAGATTGAAAAAGAAGGCCGACCTACACCTGAGCACGTTTTTGTGACTATCATCCATTTGAAGTTAAGAATATTATCTTGCTCCTCAAAAATTTTGAATGCAATTCAACAATTGGATTGAAAGAAATTGAGTGCTAAAGTTTTGTAATTTTAAAGGATATTGGTTATTGCTACTAAATATTAGTTTTTGATATTGGATATTAGTTATTGCTAGTGGATATTGATTTTTGCTATTGGATATTGATTTTTGCTACTAGATATTGATTATTGTTACTTGATATTGATTTTTGCTATTGATTATTGGCTATTGCTACTATATATTGATTACTACTATTGATTTTTTAATATTGCTCCTAGTAATTAGCTACTGTTATTGGTTATTGGCTACTACTTTTGGTTATTGGTCACTATTATTAATTATTGGTTGCTTCTACTGGTTACTATTATGAAAGTCAATTACTTGTACTAATTATTTGTTGTTGCAATTTTTCCTTTATCTTCCATAGTCAGGCGCGTAATGCATTCTCAAGCTAAATGCTATGTAATATGACATCGATAAGTTAGCAAATGATAGCTTTTGAATTAAAATTATTAATTATAGATTTTTTATCTTGTTAACATTAAAAAATTCAAAAAAATTACAATAAAAGATAGAAGATAGAATTCAATCTCTATCAAACATCTTTTATTTTATAGCAAAGAATTGTTTGATTTTTTATTTTTGTTTTGATGGATGTTATTAATGAAAATTTTTAATCTTTTTTATTGTATTTATAAGATTCTTTGTTGGCTTCCTTGTACATTCATTAATATTATATTTGTACTAGTAAATAAGATATTCCAACCTATTTATGTGTCATATTGATTTTAATACTTCTTCTACCTTGAACTCTTGATTATTATCTACTTCAAAAGAGCCAATGGCATTTGTCTTCTTTCAGAGATATTCATTATTTTATATGGCTTAAGAAAAGATATGTAAAATACAAGATAGATCTTTATATAATTTGATAATTGTAATCAATATGCAATAGAATTGATTTGTTCATAAATAGAAAATGGTCCAAATCTATGGTAATCTAACTTTTGACAAGGACAAATAGTCTTAATATTATGATGAAGTAACCATACCTTATTGTCAATATAAAATTAGAATTGTTCTTTACAATAGGCATCCACATTGATCTTTTGTTGTTCTTGAGCTTCTTTTAGTTATGCCTTCATTTTTGTATGTAGCTCAAATAAACAATTTATCAAATCTTTTGTTATAAGATTATCAAATCTTTTGCAATAAGATTATCAAATCTTTTGCAATAAGATTATCAAATCTTTTGCAATAAGATTATCAAATCTTTTGCAATAAGATTATCAAATCTTTTGCAATAAGATTATCAAATCTTTTGCTATAAGATTATCAAATTTTAAAAATCAAAAGCATCAAGTTATGGATGGTAACCATAATTAACAAAAAATAGATATTTATTGAATAGAAGAATGTACTATATTATTATAAGCAAACTTTGCTAATGAAAAAAAAAAATTCAATCTTCATATTGATAATTAATGATATATTTCAAATATTCTTTCAAACTTGATATATGTACTTTTTTTGTTTATAAATTTGACAATAGAAAATTAAAGATAGTTTTATGTCTACCTTCAAAATCTTGAAAAGAATTCTCAAAAATCTTAATACAAATCAAGTATTCTATCTATTATAATATCTTATTATGGACATGCATATTTTTATCAATAATTGTATATATATGATAAGATAGAAGTAAGTAAAAATAGATTAATTTCATAATATCATTTAGAAATTTTTTTAGAAACTTTATAAATATAGTTTTGAATTTATACATGTTTATAATTTATTGATAGGTTAGAAACTTAATCAATAAATTAACCACATATCATACATGTTGGTAGCTTGTAGAATAAGCTAACAATATAATGCATATATAGATAACTTGCCTTACAAGTTAAGATATGTATCTTGCAAAGTCTATACATATTAAAGGTCTTGTAGAACATTACTACATAGCTCTAAGTTAGATAATATATATAGAAGTAAGAGTAAAGTCTTCTTCATTCTTATCAATATATTTTTAGTCTTTAATCTTATTTTAAGACTTTCTAGTCTTCTTATCTTTGAAAATAGTTGTTCTAATTTAAAATATTACTATCTTTGAATGATTATCTAATCTTTTCAAGTGACTTAAGACTATCTTGATTTTTTAATTCTTCAAGATTTATATCTTTGATAATTTAATAAGAGTGTTAACTTACTTTTTTTTGTCTTATTCTAGAAGTGAATAGATTATCTTATTTCTATTATTATATTATAAACATTATAAACTACTTATTTTTAAATAAATAATTTAATTTTTTAATACTAAGTATTTTTTAAAAAAGGTGGATTATCCTTCTTTATAGAAATTTTTATTTGTTATTAGAGTTTGTAGATTATTTTCCTCTAATTTTACTTTTTAAATTTATTTGAATTATTTATATAAGGAAAAATTATGGATGCTACTCTTAAAAGAAGTGAAAATATATTTGCAACTATCGTAGATCTTTATGAGCTTATTAATACTCTTAGGATAGAAATTTCATGTATTTTTAATATAAATCATGGAGATACAATTTCTACCTATATAAAAGAAGTCAATAATGAAGTTCAAAGTATGTACAAAGAAATTATGAAATTAAGAAAAATAAGTAGAATAAGTTAATAACTAAATCTAAGGAGTCTTGCTTCTACAAATATAAAGGACAGAAGGATAAGTATGCTAGAGAAGTTTAATAGAATAAGATCAAATTTTTGAAGGTTTTTACAACAAATAAAACTCTATCTAAACTTATATCCTTCTTAATACTTTGATGGATTTATTTAAGTTAGATTCATAAAAATACTTTTCTCTGGAAGTATTCTTTCTTTGTTTGCACCTTTAATGAAAAGATTCATAACTATCCTATGATTTTAATTTATTTTTAAAATTATTTATGGCTATATTTTTAAAAAAATAATAATTAAAAAAAGATAATAAAAACAAAGCTTGTATTTCTATGATAAAAGTCATATTTAGCCACCACATATACTATTGAATTTCAAAATCTTGCTTGTAATGTGGATTGCAATAACAAAGCCCTTATTAATCAATTTTGATATGAATTCAAAGATATTATCAAAGATTTATTATTAACAATATGAAGAGTAAATTCATAGGAGCAATTTATTCCTTAAGCCATTGCATGTAATGATTGTTGCATGCAATGGCTTGAGCAATAAATTCTTTGAAATAGGCCAAGAACAAAGATTTGGTTAAAGAAGTACAAGTCAAGCTATGGTAACACATTATAAGTTTTTGAAAGCTTACTTGTCTACGCTTGAGCCTATGCAAATTGACATAATATATTTTAATCCTCTTATTGAGAGAAAAAAGACTTATCATTGTCAAAAAGGTTTATGCTTATATTATGGAAAATCCAAGCAATCTACTTAACATTATCCAAAGAAGCAACGCAATCATAAAATAAAGAGTATGATTTTCAAAGAGGATAATGTGTTGAAAAATGAATTTTTTTAGCTGTAATAGAGACTATATGGTTGGAATCTTACATAACATCTAATAAAGGTCCTATTTTCTTTTTAGATCCTTCATCTTATTTCACAAAAGAAGTTTATTTAATACCAAAAAATTATAATGTCTTAACATTGTTAGATTCAAGAGCCTAAGTCTATTTTATAGACAAAGACTTTGTTAAAAATCAAGAAATATTTTTGGTTAAGAAAACCAAATATGTACATATAAAAATAATAGATAGTTGTTCCTTATCTTTTAAAGATATTATACATGAAATTTTTATTTTAGATTTGGTAACTAATTATCATAATAGTTTAGTAATATTTAATGTGATTAGATCTCCTTTTTATTTAATTATTTTAGAATTATCGTGGCTTGAAAAGCATAACCTTCAAATAGATTAGATTTTTTGTAACCTTGATTTTTCTTATGATTTAGCTCAAGCTTCTGCTAGGCAAGTAAAAATTTATAATACCAATATATCTAAACCATTATTGATAGGTACTAGAACTTTCATATATACTACAAAAAAATTTCATCTTTTGCTATATATTTCATACCTATTTTTGATAGAGAAAAGATTTCAAGTCACATTCCACATCAATATTAAGATTGTTAAGACATTTTTGAAAAAAATAAATATAAATATTCTTCTAGAGAGTTATCTTTATAATTATTCTATTGATCTTTAAGAAAGAGCTTAACTATCATTTGGACCAATCTATAACCTATGACAAAATGAGTTGGTTGTATTCAAAGAATACATTGATAATAATTTGGCTAAGAACTTCATATACTATTTTAAATCTCTAGAAAGGACTCTTATCTTATTTGTAAAGAAGAAAGATAGATCTCTACAAATATATGTGGACTATCAAGGATTCAATAAGATCACTATTAAGAATAGATATTTTCAACTTTTGATCTTAAGACTTTTGAATCAACTGAATTAAATAAAGAACTATACAAAATAGATCTATAAGGAATATATAACCTAATAAGTATTACAAAAATAGAAAATTCTATTTTAAATCAAGTATATATATTTCAAATATAATATTATACTTTTTGTACTCAAAAATGTATCAATTAATTTTTAACATCTAATAAATGATATTTTTATGAGTTTCTTGATGATTTTATTATCTATTATTTATTTAATATTTTAATCTATTCTAAAAATATAGAAGAACATAAAATTTATATTATTTTTATACTACAAAAATCATGAGATATAAGATTATATACCAAGATGGAAAAATATATATTTTATACTACTTAAGTTGACTTCTTAAGGCACACTATTTCAAAAAATGGTCTTATAATAGATTCTATAAGGTCTAGACTATTATGGATTGTAAAATCTCAAAACTAGTCAGAGATAGACAATGCTTTTTGAAATTAACCAATTATTACTAGATCTTTATTAAAAACTTTTTTCAAGTTGCAACTCCTCTTCTACGCTTGACATGTAAAGAAAAATTTGAATAGAATAAAGAAGCTTATAGATCTTTTGAAGCCTTAAAGATAACATTTATTTTTATATAAATCTTATATTATATCAATTTTTTTAAGATATTTTTTATAAAAATAGATACATTAGACTTTGTTGTAGGTATTATTTTATTACAAATGAGAGTGAATGACAAGTTCTACTTGCTTGATTTTTATTCTAAAATATTTTTAGGAGCCAAAATTAAGTGCAAGTTCCATATTAAAAAGCTTCTTGTAATTATGAATTCATTTCAAGAATAGCGCCATTATTTTAAAAGTGCTTTGAATTCAATCATTATATATATGAATTACAAGAACCTTGAGTATTTTATTTTAACATATATTTTGAATTATTATTAAGCTTGTTGAAACATGTTCTTATGAAGATTTAATTTCAAAACCACTTATCGACTCAAAAACAATAAGATTTATTAGATGCACATTTAAGATGTTTATATCTTATACCAAAAGAAAGAAATGTAACTTTTAATCAGTAAAGAATAATTTTTTTGAATCCGAAGGTGTCAAGGATATGAATCTTGAAGAAAGGAAATCCTTAATATACTCTTGTGTCACTCAAAAGAACTAGAAAGTCACTCAAAGATGATATAATAATGAACTAGAATGGCTATTGCCAAAAACACAAAAACTAGAAAGTCTTGAAATAAGACTAAGGACTAGAAAGGCATTGACAAGAGTGAAGAAGGATTCACTGTTGCCTCTTAATTAAGAGCTAAGTGGTGATATCTTATAGGACTTTCAAAATATATTGACTTTGTAAGACACACATCTTAACTTACAAGGCAAATTTTCTATATGTGCACTATATAATTAGCTTATTTTTGAAGCTATGAATACATAATTAACTTCTTGACCAAGTTTCTAGCCTACCAATCAACTACAAATATATATTAAGTCAGAGCAATATTGTTGTGATGTAACATGACTAATAAGTAAAAGTAGAAAAAGAAATTATTATATTATAGAACATCTTATTTCAAATATTATAGCAAATTATCTTAAAAAATAGACAAAACTCCAAAAGAAAGTGAATTAAAGATCTAAATGTTATCTTTTTACAAAGTAAGCTTTTACGTACTCTGTAAGACCATAAATAAGGCAAAACAAGATAGATTAGAAAAATAAAGAATATGAGTATATGAAGGAGAAAGTTAAGAGTTGATTTTAGAAAAAATTAATTCAAAAAGAAAAGTTTTGATACTAAAAGAAGATTGCTTATCAATCTAAGTCGAAATCAGACCTTGAGACACAAAACTAGGCATCTACAACAACTCCACAATTCTTTTATAGATCAAAGAATAGAATTTAAAGAAAAACTTGATAAGATTTTTTTGAAATTTTATTTTAAGTAAATTGAATATACAATGAATTTGTAAGAGCTTTTCAAAGTCACAATTATTTTAGGTGATTCTAGAACTTGTGAAATAAAAAGGATATTATATTTTAGAAAATTTCTTAAATTTGGTAGTAGATCCATAATTCAAATTTTGAAGACTTATGTAAATAGTTGTTTGGAGTATATGCTATAAGTTTGAGCTTGATCAAATAGTTGAATTAAAGGTTATTGAATTTTAAGTAGGTTGAAGTCTCAAAAATTAGACTTTGAAGAACAATTAGAATTTCTAAGATCTTCAATAATCTACTAGTTAAATTAGAGTGAAATTTATATATAAGAGTAATATACTTGATTTGTTATACATGTTTGAAATTTAAGAATAATTTAATGATTTAAAAAGAAGATATTAGTATCAAAAGTTCAACATTCAATTGGAATAGGAGGCCGGTCAATACTCAAGAAGATTTTAGGATTTTTTTTTTATTTGATTTATGCAATTATCCTCAAATTTTGTATATTATTAGTTACTTAATTATTGAAAAGTGTATAAAATTTTAAGCAAGATCAATGATTTAATCGATAGATATTAAGGTTCTAAGTTGTACTAGAATTAAGTTAAGTTGATTAGGTTTTGATTAGGATTTGGTTTAGGATTAGGATTGGATTAGGGTTTAAAATTTGATTAGAATTTAGAATTTAGGATTTTCTTAGAATTTAGAATTTGCTTAGAATTTAAGGTTTGATATAGGGTTTGATTGAAGGCCATTAGGATTTCAATTAGAATTAAATTAGGACTTAGTTGAGATTTATTTAAAATATATTTTTAATTATTTTAATATTTCTTTTGGATTTCTTAGGTATTCTTTTAAGATTTATTATAGATTTCTTTTGAACTCTTTTAAAATTTCTTATTATTTCTTTTGTAATTTTTTAAGGTTTCTTTTGAATTTGATTTAAATTTTTTTAGTTTTTTTATGGTTTAATTAGAATTTATTTAATATTTTATTAGAATTAAGATTTTTTCTTATAATTTTTATTACATCTTCCATAATCACATACTTGGTGCATTTTTAAGCAAGACTTCACATAATACTACAATATCTATGAAGCTTCTAGAAAGCTTTTTTAGAAGGTATTATAAAATTAACCTACTTTTATCTATTCATATAGGTATTTATTAGAATACTTATGTATATTTGTAAAATTACTTCTTTTTTTAGAAATAAATTCTACAATGAGCGATCTTCATATGTTGAGAGAATCCAAGATGTCGTAAATTATATTTGCTACATATTATAATCTTTGGTTGCTTTAAGATGATTGATAGGTCTTCTCAGCCATTGATAGTTTCTCATACAATAGCAAGAAGATCACCTTGTTATTTGATCATTGTAGAAGCTTTTGTAACTTCCTTCAAATAAAACATTTAGAAAACTGTTTAGAGTTGTTTCTACCTCTAATAAAATCACCAAACCTTTGAAGTCCCTTCTAAGATTGTAATACCAAGTATGTTGTATCTTGCCATCTATTCATGGAAAGACATATCTTTCTTACAGATCTTCATCTCAGTTATGTCATCTTGAAGGTTGTGACAATTATAATGCATTGTCTAGTAAGTTAGCAAATAAAAGTTCTTGAGTTGAATCAGCTGATTCTAGGTTTTCCATCTCCTTAGCATCACAAATACACAAAAGCTAAAAAAAAAAAATAGAATGTAGAGTATTATCTTCTTTTGATCTTGTTTCTTTTATAGCAAAGATTTGATATTTTTCATCTTGATTTTGATGGATGTTATTGATGAAAAGCTTCAGATTTCTTTGCTTTATTTATAAGATTCTTTGCTAACTCCTATGTATATTCACTAATATCATATCTATGCCAATAAACAAGATATTTCAATATATTTTGGTGCCGCCTTAAATCTAAGACTTTTTTTTATCTAAAACTCTTAATTATTATCTATTTTTATAAGAAGAAGTAGCATTTGTCTTATCTCAAGATATTCATTGTGTTATATGGTTCAAGAAGAGATATATGAAATATGAAGTGGATCTTCATAGACTCTGATAGATATAATCAATATGCAATAAGATTGACTTATTTACTAATAGAAAAAAGTCTAAGCTTACAATAGTCTAACTTGTCACAAGGATGAAACATCTTAATATTACGTCAAAGTAATCATACCTTATTACTTACATTATATTGTGGTTGTTCCTTGTAATAAATATTTGCACTATTCTTTTGTAGTTCTTGAACTCTCTTTAATTGCACCTTCATTGTTGCATGTAGCTTTGACAAATAATTTGAAAAATCTTTTATCATAAGATTAACTTTTAAAAAGTCAAAAGTATCAAGTTATGGATGATAACCATAATTGGCAAAAAAGGAGTTTTTTGAATAGAAGAATGTATTAAATTATTGTATGCAAACTTTGCCAATGATAAAAAAGTTATCCAATTATCTTAATGATAGTTGATGGTACACTTTAAGTACTACTCGAAAACTTGATTCATCCATTCTGTTTGTCTATTAATTTGAAGATAAAAAGTTGAAGAGAGCTTTATATCCACCTTTAAAATCTTGAAAAGGGTTCTCCAAAATCTTGATATAAAGTAAGTTCCTCTATTTAATATAATATCTTTAGGTAATCCATAATAAAAATAGATATTATTAAAAGAAAGTTTAGCTATTTTTTCACATATAATAGATTTTATATATGGTACAAAATATGCCATCTTTATAAAATAATATATTACTATAAATATAAAATCATATAAATTTGAGATTAGAAAATCCATGATAAAATCCATAGAAATGAAAGACCATGGTTGTTTTGGAATAGATAATGGTTGAAAAAGTCTATAAGATCAATGGCGAGGAGTTTTGGATCTTGAGCAAATATTACATGATTGTAAAATTCAAATATAAAAAGAAGCCATCAAAAATCAAAGTCTGATTTTTGATGACTTCCTTTTATATTTGAAGCCATCAAAAATCTCTTAATATTAGCTCCAAAGTCTTGTTGTATTCAAAATGTCTGGTTGTTAAAAAGTCATGACGAGTTTGAAAAACACATAATCATGCCCTACCTTTTGGAATACATAATTGTCCCTAAAAAATAGAAAGTTGTTCTTAAACTCAAATTTGGAAGTATCATGAGACTTATAAGAATTATTCTTGATATCATGGATAAGAAGTTCAAAGGACATACTTATTTAAATTTTTTTGATAAAGGTTGAATCAACAATCAATGTTGATTTTATTACTTGAAGGTAAAAATATTCTAATTTTAAGAGAATTCTTCTTTGTTGATTAAAAGATGTATTTTCTTCTTTTGGTGTAAGATAAAAATGTCTAAAAAGTGCGTCCAATAAATCTTATTGATTTTTGACCCAATAAATAATCTTGATAAAGACATGCTCTAACGAGCTTGACAAAAATTCAAAAAATGTGCCAATATAAAATACTCAAGATTCTTATGATTTATATATGGTGTGATTGGACTCAAGGTGTCTTTTAAATAATGACACCATTCTTGAAATGAATCTAAGATTACAAGGAGCTCTTTGTTGTGGATTTCATAATAAATCTCAGCTATTGAAAAGTTTTTGGAATGAAAAGCTACTAGATGGAGTTTGTCATTTGCTCCTATTTGTGATAATACTAAATATAAGGTAAATTTTGATGCATCTATTTCTATAAAAAATACCTTAGAGAAGTCAACACAATATAAGATTGGTGCAAAAGTAAACTCCTTTTTTAAAACATCAAAAAATACTTTTGCTTCTTTACTCTATTTAAGTTTGTTTTTACAAGTCAAATGTGTAAGTGGAGCTATAACTTGAAAAAAATTCTTAATGAAGATTCAATAGTAATTGGCAAAGCTCAAAAAATATTGCATGTCTCTTACTATTCTTAAAATCTTCCAATTCATAATAGTCTGGATCTACTTTGGATCTATTATTAATTCTTTGTTAGAAATGATGTATTCTAAGAAGTCAACTTGAGTAATGTAGAATATATACTTTTTTAACTTGACATATAATTTTTCATCTTTAAATTTTTGTAATACACAATAAAAATGAACTTCACCTTCTTTCATATTCTTAGAGTAGATTAAGATATTGTACAAATAACACACAATAAAATCATTAAAAAACTCACAAAAGATATCATTTATTAGATGTTGAAAAGTAGCTAGTACATTTGTGAGTCCAAAAGGTATGACATTATATTCAAAATGCCCATACTTAGTTCAAAACTTAGTTTTTGATTCATCTTCTTTTTTGAAATATACTAGGTTATATGCTCTTTGTAGATCTATTTTTATATAGACCTTTATTTAATTCAATTAATCAAAAAGTCCTAAAATCAAAGATAGAAGATATCTATCTTTGATGGTAATCTTATTGACTCTTCGATAGTCTACATACATCTGCAAAGATTTGTCTTTTTTCTTCAAAAATAATTAGGAGCTCCCCTTAGAAATTTAGAATGATGTAAGAAATTTTTAGTCAAGTTTTCATCAATGTACTCCTTGAGTGTAGCCAACTTATTTTGTCATAGGCTATAGATTGGTCCAAATGGTGGTTGAGCTCCATCCTAAAGATTAGAGGAACAATCATAAAGACAATGCTTTGAAAGAATATTTACATTCTTCTTTTCAAAAAAATCTTTGAAATTATGATATTTTCTAGGAATAACACTTGAAGTCCCTCCACCATCAAAAATAGGTGAGGCATATAAAGCTAAAGACAATCTTTCTTTTGCAGCATGCATAAAAGCTCTCATATCTATCAATAATGATTTGGACATACTAGACTTATGTATTTCTACTTGACTAATGGAATTTTGGATCAAACTATGAAAAAATTAAGATTACAAGATATCCAATTTATATAAAGATTATATTTTTTTAATCAAGATAATCCTAAAATAATTTAATTAGACAAAGATCTTATTACATTAAATATTATTATGTTATTATGATATTTAATTGCTATATTTAAAGGAATAATTTCATGCATAATATCTCCAAAAGATAATAAACCACCATCTATAACTTCTATATGTATAGATTTAGTTTTTTTAATTAACAATATTTCTTATTTTTTGACAAAATCTTTGTCAATGAAACATGTGGAGGCTCTAAAATCTAACAAAGCTAAGACTTTGTGATTTTTTGGTCTTAAATAAGCTTCTATTGTAAATCAAGGTGAAGGATCTAAAGCGAGAATAGAACCTTTACTAGGAGTTATATAAGATTTTAGCCACACAATTCCTATTGTAGTTGGAAAAACTCATTTTTTCACATATTATCTTCTTTAACAACCATGCTTCTTATTTTCTAGTTGTGTTGTTTCTTTGAACAATATTGAGCAGTATCTTTACCTTCTCCATAATATAATCATAAACCTATTTAATATTTTCAAGTCTTTTCCTACTCTATGAGGAATTTAAAACATACGATATCAATTTGCGTTGGTTCTGGCTTTAATGAATGAATTTTTGAAATTTAGGAAGTGTCATCATGATTTAATTTTTTCCTCTGCACCCAAGTCTTTGACATTATCTTTCAATCCATATCAAAATTGATTGATAAAAGCTTTATCATTCTAGTCTATGTCACAAGTGAGGTTTTGGAATTCAACAACATATATAGTGGCTAGCCGTGATCCTTACTATAAAGATAAGAGCTTGGTCTCTACTTATCTTTCTTCATCACTTTTTCCAAATGTGGCTATAAATACTTCTAAGAATGAATTTAAATCATAAAGAAGTTGTGAATATTTTTTTATTAAAGGTGCAAATCAAGAAAGAGGACTTTCTTGATTCAAACCTATGAATTCAACTTAAGTAAATCCATCAAGATATTGGATGACATGCAATCTTAAATAGAGCTTGGCTTTTTGCAAAAACCCTCAAAATTTTGATCTTGTTCCATGAAACTTCTCAGGCATACTAATCCTTATCCTCATTATACTTATAGAAGCAAAACTTCCTAGATTTGGTTGTGAAGTGGATCTACTTACTTCGCTCAATTGTAAAAAAATTTGTTGTAGACTTTGAACTTTTTTTATAGGTGTAGGAATAGTACTTCCATGATTCATATTAGAAATATATGAGATTTCTATTCTTAGAGTGTTGAAAAGTTTATAAAGATCTATAATAGTTACAAATCTATTCTCACTTCTAATGAGAGTAGTATTCATAATCTTTTCTTCCATAGATAATTCAAAAAAATTTAAAATCTTGTTGCTAAAAAATCTTGAAATAAAATTAAAGATTATAAAGATATTGACAAGATTTGGAAAATTATTTATTTGATCTATATATACTAATAAAGGCACATTTAAAAGAAGCTTAAGAATGATAATAGACTAACATAGATGCCTATTACAAAGAGCAATCTCAATTCCATATTGGCTACAAAGTATGGTTATTTTGTCATAATATCAAGTTGGATTATGGTAGATTAAGACCATTTCTTATTTGTAAATAAATAAATCTTATTGATTATTGATTATATCTACTAGAGTCTATGAAGATTCATCATATATTTTATGTTGACATGTGGTAATACAACTATATAGTGAAAAATTAAAATATGGATGTTATTATAGAAAAATCTAGTAGAAAGATATAGTATAAAAATAAAGATAAATGATAGAAAGATAGTCTCAATGTTTCTTCTTATAAAAGTAAATTCTATTTACTTTGTATAAGTATAAATGAGCCAAATCAAATTAAATGAGATAAGAAATTGATATAGGCGTGTATAAGAGAGAATTAAAAATAATTTAAAGAAAAACTTATCTCAAATTACCAAAAATACTATGAAATTCTTTTATAGATCAAAGAGTGAAATATGAGAGTAATCTAGAGAAGAGGATTTTAAGCAATGATTTCATGTCATTTGAATCAATATTGAGATTTTAAGGGATTTTTAAAGTTAGTGATATTTTTGGTAAGATGAAGATTTGAAAAATAAAAATATGTTTACAAATTTGAAGGTTTCTTGAATTTTGTGGAGTAATCATAGGTAAGATTTAAGAAATATATTGATGTACTAGTTATAAATAAAAATACAAAATTTAAAGTCAATCAAATAATTATATTAAAATAATTATATGGATACTAAACTTGATTTTTAACATATAGATGAAATTTGAAAGTAATTCAATAATTTGAGAAGGAAATATTGGTATTGGAAGTTTAGCATTTATGTTGGATAAAAAAGCCATCCAATACTTGATTGGATTATCTTGCATTTTTCTCAATTGATAAGTGCAATCAACTTCATCTTACTTGTTTTTAACTAAGATGTTAAGAAGTAAACAAATTTTGAATTGATATCAATGGTTTGATCATAAATTATTGAGATTTTGATTTACTATAGGATTTGTTAAGAGTTTGATAAAGATTTAGAATTTGATTAGGATTTTCTTAGAATTTGATTTAAGATTTGTCTAGGATTTAAGATTCATTAAGTTTTCATAAAAATTTGATATAAGATTTGATTAAGATTAAATTATTATTTTAATTAGGATTTCAATTAGGATTTGACTTAAGATTTTTTTAAGATTCAATTAAAGTTTCAATTACGATTAAATCTAAGATTTGATCAAGATTCATTAGAATTTTAATTAAGATTAAATTAAAATTTGATTAGAATTTATTTTAAAAAATTATTTTTAATATTACTATGGGATTTTTTATTATTTATTTTAAATTTTCTATTTATAGTATTTTTAAAAGATTATTATTTCTTTAAATTTTTATTTTCATATTTTTTAAAGATTTCTTGTTATTTATTTTTGACATTAATTTAGGATTTTTTTGAGTTTTTCTTATAAATTCTTTTAAATTTATGTTAGATTGGTCAAAATTTGATTATGATTATTAAGGTTTACTTAAAGTTTATTTGAGATCCTATTAGAGTTAGTAGGATTGTTATTGCATTTCTACTTATCTTCTTCAACTAGGTGTCCAATGCATTTTTCAAGCAAGAATATACGTAATATGACAATGTAGATTTTTTTGAGCCATATAAGACAATGAGTATCTAAAGAAGAAGACAAATACCACTTCCTCCTACAAAAGTAGATAATTATCAAGAGTTCAAGATAGAAGAAGTCTTAAACTCAAAGATGCACCAAAATAGATTTGAATATCTTCTTCATTTTCATCTTTCTAGCCCTTAGTCTTATTTTAAGACATTCTAGTCTTCTTTTCTTTGATAATAGCCATTCTAATTTAATATTATATTATCTTTGAGTGATTATCTAATCTTTTTGAGTAATATAAGAGTGTCTTGATTCTTCAATTTTTTAAGATTCATGTCTTTGACATATCCATAAGTAATCTATAATAGTGATAGATGTTGTTAAGAAAAAATTTAGTCATTTCTTTACTGATGATAGATTTTATATATAGTGTAAAAAGTATCATTTTGGTGAAATGATCTAATATCACAAATATAGAGTTATAATAATTTGAGACTAAAAAATCTATAATAAAATATATAGAAATAGAAGACCATAGTTGTTTTAGAATAGGTAATGGTTTAATAAGTCCATAAGGTCAATGAAAATGAGTTTTTGATCTTGAACAAATATCACATGATTGTATAAGTTTTTTGACTGCCTTCTACATTTGAGGCTATTAAAAAAATTTAGATATTAATTCCAAAATCTTATTGTATTCAAAATATCCTGATATTGAGTAGTTATGACATACTTGAAGAACACTTAATTGTGCTTCACCTTCTAAAACATATAAGAAACTCTCAAACTAAAGTAGATTATTTTTAAATTCAAATTTAGAAGTATTATGAAATTTTAAAGAATTTTTTTTAATATCAAAAATAAGAAGACTAAAGGACATACTTGATTAAACTTGCTTAAGAAAAGTTGAATGAATACTTAATTTTGATTTTATTGCTTGAACATGATATTATATTGGCTCCAACAGAATTGTCTATTGAAAGAACTCTAAGTCTTCTTGGAATAATGTTGAGCAATGTTCTTAGGTTCTCCACAATATAAGCACAATCCTTCCCAATAATGAGAAGTCTTTTTTTGCTTAGTGAAGGATTTGAAACGTATTACATCAATTTGTACATATTCTATTTTCAAATGTATGTACTAAAAAGACATTGGTATTGCTATTAAATTGAAATAACGTTAAGGCTTACTTGTGCAACTCTTGAGTTAAAACTCAAAAAGTTTATTTTCACATTTCATAGCAAATTTGATTGTTTGGCTTAATGTTTGAGAGTTAGATAAATTGAACATCAATTTTTTTATCTCATATTATAATCTATAAAAAAATTGGATAATGAATGCAATATCATCCTACTTGATATTAATTGTAAGTTATCAAAATTGTGAAGCATACAATGTTATGGATCAATTGCCTTGTTGCAATACATGGATTTTGTTTTTTTATAATAAAAATTGTATCATATTTTCCATCAATGAATCAACATTCTATCAAAAAAACTTCTAAATTATCCAATATTGGATCTCATTTTTCAAAAGAAAATAAAAACTACAATAATATAGAATCTAAAATAATTCTATCAATAAACTTGATTTATGATTTTTGAATTGAATAGCTTTGAAGTTGAAGTTCAATTGCTAGTTGTATTTGATTGATGAACCTTTGAAATTTTCATCTTGTGCCATCAAACTTTTTAGACAAGGAAATTTTTGGTTTTCTAATACTTGAACAATGTCCCATTATAGGAAGAGTAGAATCTAAAAGAACATTTAACTACCTACTTTATTTTAAGATAATTTATAAAAATCTTCTTTTTTAAAAGAAAAAAAAAGAAATATATATATATATATATATATATATATATATATATATATATATATATATATATATATATTCTAGTGATTTAAATTTTTATTAAATTTTTTGGTCAAATTTTAGTAATTTTTTTAAGATATTTTTTATTATTTCTTATAATTTAATTTAAATACAGTAATTTTATTTTTGTAGTTTAATTATTTAATTATATGTTAGTTATTTGGTAGATGTTTTGAATTTTTAATTTTTATGTATCTCATCATACAAAAAACAATTAAAACTTAAATTTTACATGTACTATTATTTGAATCAAAAATAATAAAGCATAAACTATATATATATATATATATATATATATATTTAAGCTCATTTTAATAAATAAAAATAAACCATATATGTATTATTACTATTTGAAATTATTTAAATATAAAGATACTATTTAAGGTAAAAATATTTGTACTATAATTCTATAATCTAATTCACAAAATAATAATAAAAATAGTTAAAAATTAGAAATAAATTAAATTTCATATTAGGTACTTGATTGAATTTAAATAATTTCAAAAGTTATTCTTTATAAAAAATATTTTTTATTATAAATATTTTTATAAATAGATAAATTTATGGATTGAATCTTTTTAAATTATAAAAAAATACATATTTATTTTTTATATTAAGTTTTAATGAAAAAATATGTTTATAAACATAAAAAAGATTTTAGAATTAAAAAGAGATCTATCTTTGATAGTAAGTTGATAGTATTTAGTTATGCTATTCTTAATATAATTTTTTTTAAAATTTTTTATAGGATTTTATTAAAAATTACTATTTTTTCAAGCTTTAAATGGTATATTTTTATTAAATTAAATTAAATATATATATATATATATATATATATATATTCAAAAATATAAAGCTACATATTGTTTCATTTTTTGACTTTTATTCCTATTTTAATTATTAGATCTAAAAAGTTACATCAATGTATAATAAATAATATTTTTTCTTATTTAGAATTGCTATTGGTACTAAATATTGTTAATGCTATAATTTGACATGTCTGAGTGTATGTAATTTAAGTTATATTTATTTATATGTTTGATTATTGTGTGGACAAAATCATGAAACAAAATTATGAAATATTTTTATGTTTGAATTTTTAGAAATAGATATCTTGTGTAACTTAAACTTTAGATTAAACATTGACCCATGATATCTGTTTTATTTTAATTGATAATAATATTGAATTGCCAAAGTTTTAAATTTTATATAGAATTAGATATTATTAACAGGTTTTTTAATTTTTATTTTACAGCCTTCTTTTGCCAAATATCTCTCATTTTTTCTCAAATTTCTCAATAATTTATTTTCTAATTAATTTATTTTTCAAAGATATATTCTAAAACTCATGCATGCAAAGATAACACAACTGTTGTCAAGTTAGTGTTTTGAAACCTTACTTGAATAATTCATCAGAAAAATATAAGAGATGGCCATAAAAAAATACCTGATTTTGTTAAAATCTATTTCTGCAAAAATCTGTTATTATTCTATTAATTTTACATAGACATTTAAATAATAGTCATTTATAACTAACTCGTGGTCATTTACAAATACATAGAATTATGTACTGGTAAGAAAAATTTTATTTCAGTTTTTTTCTAAAAAACACTACCCACCATCTTTTAATAATTACACACTTTTTTAGTAAAAATAGATGATTTTTTTATATTGATATTTGGTAGGGTTTTTTATTTTATTTTATTTATTTATTTTTATTTTATAAAATAATCAGAAAAACTAAGATAAATGTATAAAATATGTATAAATTTAAGTAATACAAATTTTCATACATATTTGCATTTTTTTAAGGATATTAAGTGTGCTCCTAAAAAAAAATACCAGATATTATTAAAATATCTTTCAAAAGACATTCACTGTCTTATTTGCTGCAAAACTATAAGGTACAATCAATTTTTCTATAATTTTCATACAAGTCAAAACATAATTAGTTTTTTTTTTTTTTTTTTTTTTTTTCTACTCTACAAAATTTGGGTACTTTGCAAGCCTTTTCTTTTACCTCTTTTCGTTTTTCAGAAGCAACTACACTATTAACAACCACTGTTGTGTAATTGGAGTAACATTAAAACAGGAATATTATTCAATTATTTTTGTTAAACTCTACTATGCAAAACATTTTTTGGATAAGATTTCTATCCTTTAAGCTTAAATATGTTAAGAAAATAAAATCTATGAAATAACAGTCTATAAAAGAGATGCTTATTGTTTGTATTTGGTTTTGATGTAATTTAGAAATACAATTCTTGCTATGGATGAAAATCTTCTTACTATTTAATTTAAAATAATCTTAAACTACGTAGTTTAACTATTTTTTATTTAGTTGATTAATAATCTTTGGTTTGCATATTTTTGTTGTTTTTTATTTTTTTAATATGTATATATATATATATATATATATATATATTCAAATTATTATAGTATTAAATGTTTTTAAAAATTATATATAAGTTCATTAAACTGCAAAATAAATAAATAAATAAATAAATAAATAAATAATGCTATAAAGTGTTTAAAGAAGAAATTAAAGAGTCAAATTTTTCACTTAACAAAAAAACTGAGTTTTTTGCCGTATATTTGTAAAAGATTGTTGACAATCATACTCCTTTAATATTTTGGAACTAAAATTAATGATCAATGAGTGCAACATCATTTTGCTTATTGTATTTCTCTAATCAAATTTATTGTAATGTAAACTAAAATAAATGACACAATTTGATGTAAAACATTTTTACTTTTGGTACATTCTAAATTACATTATCTTTACCATAAATATGCAAGAATTTAAATTTATTTTTTTTAATGTTGTGTGAGCAATAAAATTATGGATGCACCTTGTAAAAACAACCACATGTTTTTTTTAGTAACCTTAGCTCCTATTTTATTTTTCTGCTTAAATATATATATATATATATATATATATATACATGTATGACCGAAAAGAAAAGAAAAGAAAAAGCTGCATCTAAAATAAAAAAATCACTTGTTTTACAATGGATGCAAAAATTACAAAAATTAAAAAATGCTCAAATCCAGTGCTATATCTCTCAATCTCTGTTCCAGGTTGTGAGACATTTTGGTTATGATGCTTCTAATTAATGATCTTATCATCATCAAATTCATCAATGTTAATAATTATAAGCAAAACCATAAGAATAATAATAATAATAATAACAATGAACTAATTTGTTCAAAAGAGAACTTCGTCAAAATCGTATTACATCAAAGAGAGAAAGAGCTCAACAACAAGTGGGTTGGTGATGTCACAAGAGTAGAGCATATCAGCACAGCAATGGATTCGTTGGAACAGGTCCATTCAATACAGTAAGCTCCTGTACAGATTGAGTTCCTGATATTTTTGCTGTATTTTCCAAAGGTCGCTACAGACAAGGCAAAGTGGTGCTGCCACTTATACCGAACCCACGTTCCAAAATCCAATTGTTGTAACATGTTTCTAAACAGTGTTGTTCGGAAGTCACTTTTCAACACGATTTTGAGAACCTTCGGGATCACTAACTTGGGCGAGAGTCCAGCAGGAGCTACACAACACAAAAGCCTGTGACATCAACCCGAAGTTGACCTTCAGTTGTATGATCACTATTTCTATCCTGGATCAGACGATTTGTTGACAGTAGCAGTAATGAGCATCCGGAGATCAGAGCTTGTAAAAAAACGAGAGGAAGAAATGAAGTGGGAATATGTGTTTGCTTGCAGATATTTCATGCTTTCCGACTTAAACTCTCGCATTATCGGCCAAAAAGCAGATGGCGCAATGTCAGTCGCCATCTCTGGTGAATCTAGTGTACAATATGGGTTTTGTCTGCATATGGCTGTTTGTGCAGCACAGTACCGGTTGGTCGATCGCATGGAAAAAAGGGAGGTTCATAATGTGCACTTACTGCGGAGCCTGAGAAGTCGTCCTGATTGAGAACAGGATCTGTGTGAACTGCCACCACCGGTGTGATCATACACTCGCAGCTGGCAGCTGGCCATCAACCTGGCCAGGCTACGCAGAACATGATTCAGTACGGCCATGAAAATTCAAACATTTGATTGTAAATAATCCACTATGTTCAAATTATATTCGTGCCACATTTCTTCTTTATTTTTTCTCATGCCAAATAATATCTCACATTCTCCATCTTCCAATCTCAATCCACAATTTTACTAAAACCTTCCAAATGTTTTGGTTATACTACCTCTCTTATAACAAACTTGTAATACCAAAATGAGTAGATCTCTCTCCTCCTCCTCCTCCCCTCTCCCTTCCTTCTAGCATTGATCACAAATGACAACCTTTGCACTATGCAAACATTGACTGCTTGTCTATGTCGACTCGATCCAACAACCACCCCATAGTACTAAATTGGATCAATATCTAACTGGCCACAACAACTTAGGTCAATGTCTATTTGGCCATGCTGACGTAGGTCAATGTCCAACTTGCTATGGGACCCTCTTATAATGCCAAATCTACATGTGGTTCCTTTGCAACGCCTATCACAACCTCCATTTTGGCTTAGAATCTTCCTAAAATATTAATATTAGTATTTAAAAAATTATCAACATTATTAACATCATCTAGATATGTTTCCACATTCTATGCAAGAATAAAGGCATTTAATTGTTCAAATAGTCTTCTTGACACTCTTACTAATCATACCATAGACAACTTGACTTAGAGGGCTAGACAAGCTTGGTATAGAAATACTTACTATTCTTGCAAATCTTGGCATTACACTTCTTTCATGCATGTGACTATTTTATGTAGAGCTACTTTGCATACAACCAAAAGTAAGGATTTTTGCTCGAGCATCTTACAAGTATGTTCTTTTGATAAAGTATTCCACTTAAGCACCTTGTAGGTGCACTCTTCCATGATAGCTTCTTATTGTATAGGCTTACAAGCTTGTTCTTCTCCCATTGAAACTTAGTAAGCTTCTCTTAAAATCCTTTTCTCTTCCAAATCTACTAATCTTCTATATTTTGATTCTTCATATCAAATTTGTGTTCTTTTCTTCTCTCTTTCTTATTCAAGTTTTTAATCTTATATTTGTTGCATAATACTCATATATACCTCTCAGGTTAGTATTAATGTTTTAGAAAAATCTACTATAAGATTCACATTCCATCTCCTAGAGTTGGGTATATTTGTAATAGTAGGTAGTATTAGAAATCAAGTTATAGATTTTGAATTAAACCATGCAAGGTCTAATTTGTCAACTTCTTCTGCCAACTTCAAATTTAATATGTTTGCATCAACAAAAAATATTTAGTAGTAGAATTTGAAGCCAGTTTTAATTCCACTGCAATGTCATGAATCAATAAAGTAGGTAATTCTTTAAAAATTGACTCCATGCTATCAATTTCATTCTTTGAAGAATTTTCAATTACATTATTTTTACCTTGTCCAACTTCTATAAATTACATGTAAGTTTGATTTGGATCCATAAAATTGCCCATTGAGTTCTATCAAGTAGAAAAATATCGATAGGGCTAAAACCTTTAATGATATTATTTGTTGTCAAAGCACATTTTAAGCTTAAGGACATCCAATGTATAAGAGTTTATTTTTGGATATATTAATTTAGGTTTCTAGAAACCTAATAATTCCAATATCCTTTGAAATATGTCTTGAAAGGTCTAAATATACATATATCTAAAGACTATATGGCATGCGATATAAGAGATGGTAGGATTAGAATATTTAGTCTTACATTGTATGCTAGTCTTACCACTTCAATAGTAACATAGCTTATATGTCCATCAAAAATTAGTAGATACTTCTAAGTAGGAGAAATGCCACCAAGTTGTTCCATGCTCTTAATAAAATAAGAAATCTACACAAAAAAAAAAAAACAACTTGTCATCCAAGCCTTAGATTGCATTGCCATAGTTGCATCTAGCTTCCAATGCTATATGTTATTTTGTCAAAAATGTTTATGTTGAAAAATATAAAAAGAAAATATGCAAATCTGCATTGCATTGATGTAAATTGACACTAATAGCAATTTTTTTTTTTTTTAATTTGGAATGGTCAGATATATCCAACAAGCACTTCTTTAAGCTATGATAAGCATACCACCATTTTTTCCTACACATATATTAGATTTATCACAATTTTACACCTTTTTTTTGGAGAATATCCATGCAATGTATATAACTCACTTAGATTATCATAGAAGCTTTGTATATTTTCTTTGGATAGTATCTTTGCACTAAAAGACACAAGAGCTTGTACCATTCTCACTATGAGCTTTGGATGATGTTTTTTAAACCACATCAATCATCCATTACCTAAAATTCTATTCTAAAATGGAGTTCTTTGAACCATAGTTACTTCAAAAACCTTCATTTTCAAAGTTGTAGGTAAGAAACTTACGCCCCTATCACATATGGCTAAAATATACTTCACAAGCTCACTTTATCCTTTTATAGTTAGAACCCTTTTAACTCCTCCTTTTCTAAAAGATCACATTTCATAATACCACTTCATAAAAATTGTGTATAAAATATCATAGTTTATTATTATTTTTTTGATGCTTCTATGCTCATCATACTTTGTTAATGCAACACTCATTTTCTCATTACTCCATAAAGAATTTTTTTCTTATATTTGACAATGCCGCTTATACATTGCCTTGATGATAGTAATTGTAATGCTGATTGTTGATATGTTGCAAAATTATTTGATTGCCTATGATGTCCTCCATGTCAAGGTTGCTAAAGAGCAACACCTTACTCTCCATCCTTACCCTTGTCCTCTTTATAAATCCACTTGAATTGACTCTTTTCTTGCCTTGATAGCCTATTCTTTATCTCCTTCTAACCATATTGCCTTAACCTTCTATTAACTTCACCACCCCATAAAATTCTTCTAATTTGTGAATGTAAAATTTCAAGACCTTTATAATTATCAACTTTAGTCCAAATAGGAGAGTTTGACTCACTTGCACTACTATATTGATTATATTTATTAGTATTGGAGTTGATTTCCAATAGCTCACTAAGACTTGGTAATTTATTATTTGCTCGTACCATAATGTTGATTTCAACCTATGAAAATCATATATTTTGGATTAAGATCATCTAAAAAAGTCAAATAAGTATGTATTATACAAGTTAAATAATTATTCATTCAACAAGTAAAATGATTCTACATTAATGAGCTAATTACTTAAGTATTATATAAGTAAAATAATTATATGTTAAACAAGTCAATTACTTGGGCATTATACAAGTAAAATAATTATATATTAAATAAGTCAATTACTTAGGCATTATACAAATAAAATAATTATACACTAAACAAGTCAATTACTTAGATCAATTAATTATGCATTAAAAAATGAAAATAAAATCAATAAAATAAAGTGATATTATTTATTCTAAAATTTTATTATTAAAATCTAATTTAAACTTAAAATTAATAATAGGTATTGAAAAAAAAAACTGCAATAACGTTTTTAACAGTAGTCCAAAAAACTATCATTCAAATTGATATTTAAATTATAATTAAGAATAAAATTAATAAAAAAATTAAAATTTTATTCTTAAAAAAATTCAAAAAAAATTACATTCAAATTAAACATTCACATTACCATAAAAATAACATTTGAACTTAACATTAATAATAAATGAGAAAAAAATTAAGAAATGTCTTTAACAGTTGCAAAAAAAAAAAAAAAAAAACAAACAAACAAACAAACAAATAAAAATAAGCATTGAAATCATCATTTGAATTAGAATTAACAACAAATTGAATAAGAAAATTGAATTTCTATTTTTTAAAGTATTCAAAAAAATTAACATTCATATTGCACATGATAATTACCATAAAAATTACATTTAAATTAAACAGTAATAATAATTGTGGAGAAAGAAAAAATTAAATTGAAGAACTGTCTTTTACAATTGTCCAAAAAATTCATTCAAATTAATATTAAAATTTGGTAACCCAAAGTATATGCTTAAAGCTTTTCAGTTTTTATTGGAATCCCATTTTGAGCTTAACATGGCAGAAAGCAACAATCCAAGTTGATTCACATTATGCAAAAGCGCAGCACACACACACATTGAAAGTGTTCCAATCGATTTGAGCAATTTGGTCAAAGGAAAAACGTTCAACAAAAAAAATGAAATCCATGGGCATTTTGTACATGAATCAAAACTTCAAATATAATGAATATAATTGAGTAGAATAGTTCAAAATGCTTTACGTATGGCAAGTTTTCTAACTTCACATGTTTTCAATGGGGGAACTAGTATATTTTCGCACTCAAATTGTCGAGGAATTTTTTACAAGAACAAAGTGTACATTTTGTCAAAGATTGATGCTTTGGACTGATTGTGTAAATTGCGGCGACGAATTCTTAGCACATTATTCATCACCCCACTCACATCGCGTCACACTCACCCTCCGTCATTCCCTCCGCTGTATTCTACCTGGCGAGCATTCATGCGTTCATTCGCTAACTTGCAAATTCAAAAATGCACCCAAAGTATTCTCTCTTGTACCTCGATCAAAGCCAGATGACTTGGTGCGAGAATCTGCTCTCCCTGCTGTTCGACTTTGTCAATGTGGGCTTTCGTGACAGTGCTAAATTTGCCCTCCGAAATGGTGTGGCCTATGGTGCAAACACGAGCATTCACAGCAGCTAAGCTCCTCGGGTCGGAAGCTGCTTGGTCAACTTTGCTGATCACACCAACGGTCCTTGCAGTGGGAGCCGCTGGTTGATTATTATGTGTTGGTGAGGACAGTTCATCTGGTAGCGTGCTCTGGTTTGGGGATGATTCATTGGGCGAAGGTCCTCTCGTATTGCTGGGTTTTTTGCCCCCGAGAGAGTTGTGCAGTCATGAATCAAGTGTGCCGCCGAAAGACAGTAACGGCATCAGATGGGCAGATGGTTGTAATCGACTTGGATGCGTGCCGCTTTCCCCGTTACTGGATTTATTGCTCCAATGGTGAGTGCGTGTGGACTCCCGTTCGTTAGCGCTACACAGAATTTTTGGTCCGCACTTCTACGGTTTCCTCTGTCTCTTCCCAATACCCGGCCAAGACTCTGGGCTATGTCTCTAACACTGCTTACCATTTCATCTGGCACAGCTTTGAGCGTGATCCAGGTTGGCATTTTCATGCCGACCTGACGATTGGATACGATGTCCGCTACCTACGATTGGATGATGCAGGGCCCCCATTGTGGGATATGGAGGGTCCGCATCAACACCTTCTGTGTTCCTGCTATGTATTTGCTTATGAGCTGGAAAAAGCCGTGCCCTAGGTCTCTCCCTAGAAGTAAATCCTCATGTATCTCTGTTTTCAGGTGATCGAGACATGCTCGCAGCGTTTTTGTGGGAGGCCTGCCACTCACGAAATACGCAATTACCATGCATCCCTGGAGGTATTCCATCTCTTTCTGAACTTTTTCTATATCTAGTTGGACTTCGACGACTTTGGTGCACGGTAAAAACCCGGTGCAGCTGCGAGATAAACCATCAGGCAGTTTCTCTCCCAGGCATAGCGTGAATTGGGTTGATGGCCGCAAACTTACCTAGATTAGCTGTCGCAGCAATCACCTCCGGTTTCACCTGGTCGTCCTTTCGTGCCTGTTACGCCGTGCGACCTGCCTCAGACACTGTGGGAGCCACCGTCGCGTCTGCCGAGCCATCTTCCTGAGCACGTCCGCACACAACGCCCTGAACGGTTTTGGTCCCACAAACCCACTTCGTGCTAATTGTGGTGTTAGCCGCCAAACCCTTGTTTAGAACCCTAATGCGAACCACTGTTCCACCACACTGGTTTCACTCCCATTAAAGATCCGAAGGCGGGGAGGGATAAGCCGAGTAAATACAGCATGTATTAACTACTGCGGCGACTCTCGGTGTTCTTTCGCAGCGCGACAGGAGCTCCAGAGCGTCATCGTGTTCCCCCAAGACTTTTCTCCACAAAGTATGTTTTGATAACCTCGGCCAGAACAAGCTGGTTAGCAGAATGTGTCACTTGGGTTCCTGGTGATTGAAATATCTGTGGGAGCGATTTATGATTCCCCGAAAGGAGCGCCGAACCACACAGATGACTCGTGACGTGTTTGAAGTATATGGAATGACCGATAAGGCTGAATGGAAGCTTGTTAATGCCTTGTGATCTAGTTGCAAGCACGTGCGAAAAGCTTTAAGGTTCAATTTGAGCTTCTATGCTGATCTTGAAGAAACCTTCAACTTTTGATCGTGTTGAAGATTTGTAGAATTACTTCGCATAGTTCTCCACTGGGTAGCGACAATCTTAGTGACAAACCTAATTCGAAGTTACAACATCCTCTGATGATCCATGTCCATGCATCCTCTGATGATCCATGTCCATGCATTTTCACTCCCGGGGTTGTTCTCCATGTATGAACTCACGGCAGGTTTACGTCGTTCAGTCGATGGTATATACTGCACAACCAAAACCAACAAAGTTACGAAGTTGTCGTACAGCCAATAATTATGGTCAATGAGCACCACCCAATACAAAAACACACATCTATATGTGTATGTGTAAAATGCATATATATATATATATATATATATGTGTGTGTGTGTGTGTGTGTAGAATTATTGCACCAAGTGTGCAGTTGAAATGTATGTTTTTAAAGGTGCATTGAGGCTTACTGCCGCAATGAAAGCCACTGAGATTGGTGCGGCCACAGGCTTTGGGCATCGCCAGCACGTTTTTGATGAAGTTCGGGGAGAAGTTGGAGTTAACGTACTCGGAGCAGAGGCAGCTAGGGTTTGCCTCCATCACGGCGATGCAGCAGGTGTGATCAGGCTCGGGAGGGTAAGGGCCCTTGACAGTTTGCAAGCAGGGCATGAGTGCCTTCACGCTACAAGGGTGCTGCTGGCCTTCCCCATGTGCAGACGTGGACACCATCGCCAACAGCAGCACTGCACTTATCAAACTCATCGACGCCACGGAAGTACAGCATTGCTTCAACCCGATCTCCATGGCGTCTGATCACAATCACAATCACTCAGGCTCCTGGCAGGGACTCCCCGCCTCTGACACCACTGACAAGACGCTGCTACACGATTTCTTTCAGAAAATTCTGACGTAGGTGCAGGAAATTGCGATGGAGGAGGGAATGGTGTCGGAAGGGTCTTATAGGAAAGCGTGGCTCATGACTGGCGTGATGGAGAAATACTTGAGAACTAGATGTCACGGGCATTCAGTGCACCAGGATCGTACAACCAGCTGGAGAAACGATGTGTTCTCGAACTTCAATGTCTTGAGGATATGAGTCATCGAATTAGCTTTGGAAGAAAAGATATGCAGTTCAGATCTTGGAGAATGCTGTGGTGTTGAATGAATTCCCCATGATCTGAACTTGAGTACAACCCGATTGCTCCTACATCACCAAGGCATGGAAACAACAAAAGAAAAGAAAAGAAAACAATCGATTTTAGGAAACGACCAAGAGCGATAACTTAAGACGTGAGCCGCGCATCGAAACAAGTCGCGATTGGAACAACCTTCATGAGGAACTGGGAACAACGTGCATTCAGTGCATCTAACTTACGATAGATTAGTCTGAAATATTCTGAATTTTGACACGAAGTATGAAGAGAGCTGGCACCTGAATGCCCAAACTGACATGCAGGACAAACTGGTTGCAGTGCATTCAATTAGTAAGGGCCACAAGCATTATGAACCATCATAAAGAAGCTTGGTAATAATTCTTCCTAGAAACAAGGTCACCAACTATTCAGTGAGGGTCACAGTACAGATGCAACAAGTACCAACTGAACCACTTCACTTAGGTTTCATATATTACTGAATCAGCATCAATGGATTTCCTCAATTCAGCCGTTCTTCTATTTTCTTTGGGGGTGGTTTCGGTAAAAACTTGTTAGAATTAAATAGTATTGGGGTTGGCAGCCTCAGTTGACACCTCGCAATAAATTCACACGCATCATCTGTTCTTGTACCTCAACTACTGGTCAGACTTGTTGATGTACTGGCATACAAAGATACCAGCCTTCAGAAATGAATTTAACATAACAAATTGTCTTTAATTCTGGATCTCATGTCAATGACCCTCTGACGACAGTAAAGAAAACCGAGGGCCTTCTGTAACAACAGTTTACATGCAGCTACTCTGCATCATTAGACTGATAGTTGGCCGCAGTTAATTTCATTTAGAATGAGGTTAACTTGGATTTTACGAGGCCAATAACTTCAATGCCACTACATACTGCCCTGCCACGCTTACCAATTGTCTTCAGGACAGTGAGTAGTAGCAATGGAGTGGCAATGTCTGTAATCAGAAGAACTTTACTGCTGCTGTCTCCATTCGTTACTTCTCTCTGCCATATTCGTTTAAACAATATTGCGTCCAATAATATACTAGCTACCAAATCTTGGTGAAAATGTTTTAGATCATCGCCTCATCAATAGCCACGGTTGCTGAAAATCCAATTGTGAAAGGTCCAATGGCCGCGGATTCCTTGACCAGAATTTCGGGTTTTGTAAACCCAAAGCCTTCACTGCAGTTGTATTTACGGGTTCTCCAAGTTAAATCGAGATGAGGAAAATGTGTAAACCTTTTTTTTTTATTAGTGACTTGTTCGACTGCACCACTTGGTCAAACAAAATTATCAAAAACAAACTACAAGCAACTTTGATTCAATTCACCTAATTCCGGCTATATCTTACGTACCATGATAACAAAAATCGCTACTTCCTTAATGAGATGCTTGTAGAAAATTCCACAAGCTGTGCTTTTCCACACAATTACGACATAATTCTTTGATGTCCAGTCAATAGCTATACACCACCCTGTCCACCTGAAGACAGATCTACCTGTGTGGTAGCACCAATTTTTTACGAACCAGGGGTGATCAGCATCAATGCACCATCGTTGACGAATATTTACGCTTTACAGAATTATGTCCTTACTCAGTGCATGTCAATATGACATCAGGAACTGATAGACCGCGAGCACCCGGAAGGCCACAGAAGATCATTCACTCATTTTGTCCGTCACTAGAAAAACTCTGAAAGTCGCAGCCACCCCAAATCTACTGACAGACCGTACTCAAGCATCTGTGCATCTGCCAGTTTACACTCAATCAAACTGATATAAATTGTGCCACTCTACATCAACGTCCTCACATCACCAGTCAGCGATCTACTGAGCGTGAGATTTCGTGAGCTACCAGATCATTCGAAGGGATCCCAGACTCCAGAGATCGGCAATCGATCAGTATGAAGGGGGCGAAGCGCACTGTGCTTTTGAGCTTGCTTGTGGTCGTGGTGGCTTCCATGGTTGCACGCAATGTCGACGCAGCCTGCAGCCTGCAGCAAGTGGCTGGATGCCTGGATGCCGTGACCAAAGGAGCCACCCCCACTGGTTCATGCTGCACCCAGCTTGGACAGGTAGACGCCCCCTGTTTCTGCAACTTGCTTGCGAATGGCAAATACTCCGACGCCTACGTCAACAACGCCCTTCATGTGCCGGCGAGATGCGGAAGTAATTCTGCCGCCTATGCCAAATTTAAGGGCCGGAACTGCGCGGGTAAGATTCCGAAATACTGAGGTTCCATGACTCCGTCGCTATGAGCTTTCCATCGTGAAACCTTTAAACTATCTAGAGGCTAAATCTAGATGTGCCGCACAAGCAGCTCAAATAGATGATACTGATGGGTACTTGGGTGTTTTGTGATGGGACTGCAGGTTACGTCGTTCCTTGAAACAACTCCTCATAGACTTTCACTTTGATCGATCGCCATCTCGGCGACGACATGGTTTCACTGAGACATGGGTTTTAATCTAGTAAGAAGAGTGGTACGTATAGCATTCTTCAGGGGTTGAAGGGTTTAGTGGCTGCAGACAGTCTTGAAGTTGCTATAGCAACCATAACACGAATTTCCTGATGAGCAGGACATACTTGTGATGACATTCAGTTGTATGTGATGATGACCTGAATGCCGAGGTCTCTTGCACCTCAGTTTCAGGCATTGGAAACTCAACACTGATTTTCCTAAGTCCATATCTCCTTTGAAAAAACTCCGCACAACTTGTGGGTTGGTTTGCGTTCATCGAGCTGGGCGTTTTTCAACCTCATCTAATTGTTACAACCTCGTAAGTCTTTGATTTGTGGCGCCTGTGAACCTCCTTCTCCTCATTCCAACACTTCTGCTCGTACTTCATAAGCATTTGATATCATTCGTTCAGGCTGCTAAGCTTCGGTGCACAGCTTGCTTTGCTATTAGTACTACTCATTAAGTAGATGGTTGAAGCAGGATTGTTCTAATTGACTTTTGATACACTGACTGACTTTTATTCCACCGTTCTAAAGGGTCTGAAGTCGACAGACACAGTTGAATATATCTACTGTCTCATATATTCATGAATATATGAGACAGTAGATAATAGAACAGACAAGTTAATCCTTGACAGTATCTATATAGGAGTGAATATAGATATGTGAGATAGATATTGTCTTTGAAGTTCATCTTACAGTTGAAATATTGAGTTGTGAACAATGGAAGCAGCCACTTTTAGAGATAAGAGTATACCTTGTGAGAAAATAAGAGTTGAAGTGCTGCACAAAGAAGGCGAACCATCTTTGAATTATGTATCAGAATGGAGCGGACAATAAAAGTAAGATAGGTGGCCACTATAAAGTAGAAAATCAATTACGATGTATGCAGTAACTAACGCATTGAATCTGGAAGAACAGAACTTTTTGTGCAAAAGACTGAAATTGATCATTCATTGTCGTTTTATGTCTGTCAAAACGGTTCGGAAAAAATTAAAATAAGCTAAAAATAAAATAAACCCTGATTATATCAACTCAAATTAACTAAATAACGAATTTTTTTGAAAAATTAAGCATGCATATCTATAACACTGGAAACAACAGGATGTCTGTTGTTAGCGTGTTTATCTTTTAAATTAGAGAGATTATCTTTTTAAATATATAATTAAAAATTTATATATCATATCTTGATACTTCTTTAAGAATATATGATATTTTAAAAAGTAATTCTACAACTATACATTACGTGTTCCAATTAATTCAGGTTGTGACAAATTTTTTTAAAATTTAATTACTTGTTTAAGTTTCTTGTTGTAATGTTTTTTAGAAATTAAACTTTTTGGTAAACTGTTTATTTTCAAACAATATTTTCACCCAACATGACCAATAGCTCAAATGCGTAATTTTTATACATATATAATCCTGAAAGAAGAAAAAATGAAATAGAAAAAGAAATAAGAAAAATAAGAAATAAAAAGAAAAACACAAATGTGTAGAATGTTTCTAATTCTACCACAATTTTTGCTATTGACACCATAGGCTATCCAAAACTTATGTTGCAATGCAATTTAAGACAACTTGTGGTGGTATTGGCAAGAACTTGTAATAATAGTTATTAAATAAATTATTTGTTTACTTCTAATATTAATAACAATAATTTTATATACTATAAAAAAGTATATGAAAAAGTACAAACTAATCAAATCTTTTAATTATACTAGTTGATTTTACTAATTAAAAGCTAAAATAAAAATCTCAAATATAATATTCAAAATATTTAATTTTAAATAATAATATAAAAACTCATTCAAATATATATATTTTTAAAAAATATTTTTAAATCTTATAAGTATTATATATATATATATATATATATATATATATATATATATGCATACATCATCTTTAGTATTTTCAATATTTATTTGGAGTTTGATTCTTTATCTTACAAACTTTCATTTGCTTTAATAGCAATAATCAAATAATTCTTTTTTTTCTATTATGATTTTTAAGTTTAGAATTTTTCTTTTGATTTTTATCATCAAAGGTAATTTATAATTTAAAAAATAATTTAAGTTTAAAATTAATACATATATTTTAGCATAAAAAATCAAAACTAAGATTTTAAATATATTAATATAAGGTATAATTAATTTTTAAAACATCTATTAAACTTTTATAATATTATTTTATAAAATTATATACTTTTAAAAAATTAAGATAATTTTTTCATTACATAATTAGATATTATATAAAAATTAAAAACTTTTGTTTGTAATTATTAATCAAGCAAAGATGTTACTTTGTAATCTATTAGTCATGTGATCACTCTTTAACTTAATAACTACACTAAAATACTTCTAAAATCTAATAAATTTTTAATATATATATATATATATATATGTTTGTGTGCATATGCATATTTTTGAATGTATTAATATTGAATATATATATTGAATTTATAGGAGGTTGAATTGGAAAAAATAGTATCTAAAGTGAAAAGGTATACTAATTGAACAAACTAAAGTACTTCAAAACACCCAATAATGCAAGAAAAGTTGAAATTACTTAAAATTTTATTTGTAGGTCCAATTAACTAAATTAAACTCTTCTATATAAACAATAATATTTTAATACTTATTATGAAAAAATTAAAAATAATAATTATAATAAAATATTTTTTTTTTATATATTTTTAAATGTTTTGATTCTTAGTCATTATTAACTAATATTGGTTTTTAAGTCATGATAAACTTGGTAGGTATGCATTTGTTTTCTTTTTCAACAAAAATTTCACTAAATTTCAAGTGGTTTATTAATGATTTTTTAAAACTTAGAAAATAATATTAATAATCTGAATTAAATAATACTATTCAATTAAATATACACTTTTATATTTTATTAACATTAAAATTATTAAACTTTCTACTAATCAATATTTTTACAATAAATTTTAAATATTTTATGAATTTATGTCTTTAGGAGTAACATAAAAAATACTAATAATTCTAATATCCAAAAATTTCACTTTAAGGACTTATTTAACCATGTATAAATATGTGCAAAGAATATTTTTTAGTTTATGAGTCATAAATATGTACATAAATGCATTCCATTAATTGATAAAAATAATGTAATATTGATTGGCTAAGATAATTTTAATGTGTTAATAAATATGAATTCTAACTAATAAATAGAAAATAGTATACTTCATGGTTTGAAATTTATTTATTTATTTATTTTAGGGCATCAGATAGAATAATAGAAAATTTATAAAAAGATCAATAGTTTTAAATATAATGCCATTGTAGCTATAAGACTGGATAATTTTAATGTATGAATGGACTTTTTTATTTTGTTAATACCGACCCCAATCAACAATTAATGAATTTAAAACATTTTATAATAAGATAGAAATCAAAATCCTCTTAAAAAGCTTCTATGTAACTTAAATTTATGTAATAATTGATGAACAAAAAAGATATTCAGATTAACATAAAACTATATTTAGAGTATGTTATTTTTAATTTAATTTGATTTAATTCCCTCCTTTTATTTTTATTATCAATATTAATAAAGAAATCTATAATCTTTTAAAATATAATATTTTATTATTGAAAAAATTAGTACAGATTTTTAAAAGTAAGAATTTTATGAATTTATATTATTAAAATTAATTAATTGAGATATTTTATTGCTTAGTTGTTGATTTTTTATAGGTATATATTATATTAAAAATTATTTTTTTGTAAATATTAATTTAACAATCAATACAAAAGCTCTTATTAAATCTTTGATATTTGTAAAATCACTTCTAATTTGTAAGTAACTATATTTTTTCTTAATTAGGATCTTGCATCTTTTAATTCTTTATAATACTAAGATTTTTTTTTTTTTTAAATTAAATAACCTTCTCTTAAGAGAATTTGGTAAAATATTGGAATTTGAAGTCGACATGAGAACTTAAATTTAATTAGCAAAATTAAAATTTAAAAAATTCAAAATAACATGCAGTCCTAATAAGGTATTACAAATCATAGATTTAGATTAAAATTGATGATTTGTCAAAATTCTATTGTGACTCATATGTGACAAAAAGTAATTTTTTGAGAATCTATAAATTTTAAAAGTAAATTACAAATTTACTGTTTGAAGATTATAATTTTTTTAATAACATTATTTGAAAAAATACATCACATCTGTTTACATAGGTATTTTTAAAAAAATCATTACTTTCAACTTAAATAAACCTCAAAAATTCAAAATAAAGAGAGAAATAAAAATAATTTTTTTTTATAGATTTACATTTAATGTTTATTTAATGAAAGAAAAAACTGCAATATTGAAGACCTCAATTAATCAAAATAATAAAATATTAGGTATTATAATAATAAAATGAATTACAGTAAATAAAATTTTATTTTCACAGATTTTTAAAAAATTAAACAAGATGCGAAGGTAGAGACGTTTTAAAAGCAGCCTAAGAAATTATATGTGGTTTTAAAAAATTAAAGACGAATTTTTTAAGAGTATCTTAGAGAAAAAGAAGTTAGGTTGTAAAGTGCTATAAAAATACTATAATGGATTTTTTTCCCCAATAATTTTTAATAGTTATAATTTTAAAAAAAAAGATCATAAAATTGATTTATAATATAGAAAGACATGATTTTTTCTACATTTCTTGATTAAAATAAACTCCAACTTATTAGGATTTCTAAATGTGAAAAAAAGTTGCTAGTATTAGTTAAAAGATATATATTTTTTTTTTCAATGCTATAATTTCAAAGATAACTTAAAAAAATTACACATGAGATTATGTAGAAGCAATACTTAGAAGTATTTACAACATCTATATACCTGCATTTTTATTTGTAAAAAATAATTATTTGATTTTAAAGTTATTAGCTAGATATTTGTGTATTTTTTATTGCATCCTAATACACTGTATAAATCACTTAGAAATTTGTGAAATAAATAATTAAACATATATAAAATAAATAGTTTCTCTCAAAAATCATGAAGATTTTGATGACTTATTGATTTATCATAGATAATTTAATATCCAAATTGTAAAACTTTCTAAAGCATTTCAAAATTTATTTCAATTTATTTATTTAATTGAATCCACAGATTGATCAAAATTCAACATGATAAGAAAAAAATTAACTACGAAAGAAATAAACAAAATACATCTCCAATAACTTTTCTTTTTTGGTCTGTTAATAGCATCTATTAAATATATTGTTCGTTGTGTATCACAATCATGCCTGTTCATCTTATCAACAAAATCTGATTGTATTATCAATACAAATATTCAATTATTATTATTATTATTATTATTATTTTATTCTAGTTATTGAACAACTGCGCTACCATGAATTTTTTTCATAAACAGAACCTTGCACAGCATGGATTGAACTGTCAAAACTTATTATTTCAGTTGGGAATAGAATGCCCATTTTGTCATTCAAAAACCATGTTCAATCTGACTTTGAGGTATACATAGAACATAACTCACAATTGTGAAGCCACTAATTGAATAACTCAACATCCATGTGAAACCCTAATTTCTCATGCTCTGCAGTTGATGACATTGAACCCGGATTGCTTATGGGTATGTTAAGAAACTAAGACAGATTTTAGATAATTGTTGCTGTTGGTGCCATGGCCTCCTGGAAAGTTTAGTTATTCACGAAAACGTTGAAGATTAGGAGCTGCAATGTAACAGAAACTCACTAAGTAGATACATTTCCTGTTTTATTTCATCTTGTTTCTTTCATTCTGCAACACCTGAAAATGATTTTGCCCATTCTGTTGGAACTCCAGGTGAAGGCCCGATCCATGAGTTGTATGTATTTGCATTGTACAAATCCAGTAGTCTTGATTGAGTGAGACCATGAATGTGGCTCCAGCCTTTGATTGTGAAGATTGAAATGGTTTAAGTTGGAGCACATCGTTTCAGTATTTTTTCCGGAACCAGAGGTTCACAACAATTGAAGCTGGCGTCCTCGATACAACATTCCAGTATCAGTTCAGCTTAACATGATAACTAATACAGAGTACTATACTCCGTGAATAGATTCGTCATTTATATCTTGCAAGTTTTCATTGAAGAGGATAAGTTCCTTGCGAAACTGCTAGAAAAGATGTTCTATGCTCTTTGTACCCTCGATCAGAAGATTCTTTATGAGGGACTTCTCCAACGTTGGCACGAGCAGTCAAAGCTTTGAAGGTGGGCTTGATCTAATGCTTGCATCAGAACTTGGTCACTTAATTCATAAGAAACCAATTATCTTACTTGAGGACAATTTTCATTCCATGTTGACTATGCCCAAATCCCACACTTCAACTTGCTGCTCTAATTCTTATATATTGACGATTCATACTTTCCAATTACCAGTTCAAAACAAGAAGGCGCATCACTTTATCTAACAGCAATCTTATTCACTATATTCAGTTTATGTATATTTCATTGTGAGCTAGTTACTGAAAGGAAGCATTCTGTTCAGGTAGGTGTTCACCTAGCTTTATATTCGAACAAAGCATCAGCTTACCACGTCACTGTTTGAAACTAGAATCAGAAAGCTCCACCGAGGAGATGATAGAACCTTACTGTAGTCAAGGTCATCTCGAGTCTAGAACACACCAACTGCATCAAATTGAGACCTCGGCGAATGACAGAAAAAAGCAACAATTCCTCGCTAATCGGGTGCTGGCAAAACACTTTCATTAAAAAAATGGGTTGTGAGCAGGGCAGTGAAACCTTTATCACCAACTTGCCTTTATGCCACATTTACTTCAGTTTTTTAAAGAAGAGAGTTCTGAAACTGGAACTTTCTGTCCCAACAAGCTGTTCCGTTGATGCTTACACGAGAGCTGCAGAATATTCGTTACCCCATAATACTACTCCAATGCCCAGGCGATTGAGCAAAAGTTTGATATTTTTAAAGTCGAAGTGTGAAGTGGTGATGGAGATGCATCAGTTTTCTGAAGTCATCTATGGAAACGCCACCGTATTTACAGCTCAGCTGTGGCGCACATGACGCACACGGGCTCCGTAGACCTCGCACTGAGAAAGATGTATCTCCATCGTTCTCACACACATCAGCTCTACCCAAAGGGGTTTCAGTTGGTAACCAGCGCACTGTGCCCACCATCTCGACTGGGAAGGTCGATTGATGAGACAAATGACGTGACCAGATGATCAAGATCAGTTTGTCCAGATGCTGAGCTCGCCGAAAATGGTTTTCATATTTCCTGGTCTAGGGAACCAAAACGCCATCACCGTCCTAAATGGGTCGCTTTGTGGAGATCACCTTTAAGGCAGAACTGACAACCCCATGGCTCTGTCCGCATACCACATTCCAACACTGATGCAATGACCTACGCTTCCAATTTCCAAACCCTATTGAACCCAAGTTCGAAGATCCTCCAAAACGTCCACACTGAAAATAAAAAATAAAAAACTCTGGCCGTTTCAAGTGAAGTGACTTCCGTGAATGGTGTCCAAAATGCGGAGCAGAGCTAGTCGCCCTCACGCATGTCCTTCGAACCACGTGGGCGACCAAGATTAGCAGCAGCACTTCAATGCTTCACTAGCGATGGCGTGAAGAACTGTCTACTGACACCAGCCGAAATGGAATGCTTGGACTTACGCATATTCACGTGAGATGGACATGTTGTGCTCCCAATACAAATTCACTAATTCGAAAAGAGTAGACTCGGTGAGCGTGTAGTCGCATCCAGACATGGTGGTCGACAGTCATGGAGGTCCAGGTTCCACAAAGCCTCCACAAAAAACACCACACAGCAAAGGTCGGAGATGATCTGGTTAAAGCCTGAGACTTTTGCGACAGCATAGCACAACACTTCTCTTCCTCTTCTTTCATGGCCTAATCCAACCAACCCAGCTGGTCCGAAATACTGAGCCAAGCTTTTGCAAACAATGGCATGACCTTGTGAAGTAGCAACAGCGGTCGTGGGCCCTTCTGAGGAGGAAGACTTCAACACCCACGCAGCAACCCTGACATACCCAGATTTTCATGAGCAATACCATGCAAGCCGAAAAGCCATGAACAATCACGATTAATGCTCAGCGATGGTGCTCTCACTTATGTGCTGCACGGGCCAGATCTGATGTGAGATCGCCACCGCTGAAGACTCTGCTTACTCTCTGGTATTGTGATTCCTGCTTCTTCATGTTCTATTGTTGGTCCTTTGCATGGATTGATTGTGTGAAAAATTGCATCCAATTGGTGCAAGTTTGTGAAAACCATCGTGGAAAAACTCCACGCACCGTTCGGACAGTTTCAAGCTTCAAAAACCCATTCTGTTGCCGAAAGCGTCATTTTGAAATTGTTTTTTGTTTTAACTTCATCAGGGAAAATGCTTCTCCTGAAAAATCTAGCAGAGGTGGGGTTTTGGTTGAATTGATTTCTTTACCAAGTACTTTCAAGAATGCTGTCATTGAGTCCTTTCAGTGAATAGGCATGGAGTTACTGCTTGTTCATCCATGTCCGTTAATGAATCTGCAATGCATGTTCATGTTAAATGAACAAGTGAGTGCATACATAATTGAAGAGAAATAATTCTCACTCACATGTTTATTTATCAATAGTGGATACAAAATGTTGGACAGCAAAGAATCATGTTTATTTCACATATTTTTATATACATGTAATTGAAGAGACAAAGAAGAGATATTTAGAGAGAGAGAGAACCTGAGAAGAAATGACATATTTACATATAATAATAATACTATTCACATTAATTTTTTATTCTCACATAATATTTGACTTAGTCATCTGAATATGAAACTTTTGAATAATAAAGAGTATAATTAAAAGATAGAGAAAATTTATAAATTAATAAATATTTATATATATATATATATATATATATGTTTGTGTGTGCAAGAGTTCATCTTTTGCTAATAACTATTTGTATTCAACCAAAAATATTGTATTAAAACTTATTATTGTTATTATTATGCCTACCATGAAAGAAACCACCAAATAAAATAAAATAAACCATTCTATTTCAAAATTTACTAATGATGTAAAAGTGTGATCTGTTATCTTAAAAATCATATTTCAAAATTACATTTTTTGATAATAATATATAATTAAAAATATGATATATTAAGTAAAAATAAGTAAAAATATGATAAATAAAACTTAACAAATCTAGTCCGAGTTAAGTGAGAATTGCATGCAGAAGTAGCAGCTATTTAATTTGCTTTTAGGTGGCAATGGACTTCCAGTGAAACCGCAAAAATAGCTCCGGATGGCAGAGAATAAATAAAACACCATTCCACCATGCATTTCCTGTCTCTCACTCTCTTTTACTGTACTGAGGAGGAAGAGGAGGAATCTAGGAAAATGATGAAGAGGAGAGATCCTCCCCTCTCTTTATATTATTATTATTATTGTTATTAGTACTACTACTATTATTATTGCTCTTAATTAATTAATTCCCCATCCATACATACCTTTTCATTCTCTCCCTCCTGTATCTTCTTCACATGGGTGGGGACTTCTTCTTCTTATTATTCTTCTTTGGTGAAGGGGGGTGGGAATCATTCAAACAGGACACTGCCATTGAGGAACATCACATGCTCCTCCTCCTGCTCTCACCACAAAACCCAAATAGTTCTTCCTCTTCTGCATGGGATGGAACGTGGGAAACCCATACCATACTATACACATATATATATATATATATATATATACTATTTTACTGTCTCTACTGGGTTAACAAACCACCTTCTTCTTATTCTTCTTCTTCATATTCCCCATGAAATGTAATACCTGGAATATGGAACCATTGAAACCAAAACAGCTCATTTTAATTTTTTTAATTTTAATTTTAATTTTTTTTTCTATTCCTGTTTCTAGCTGAGAAGGGAATGACAGACAATGGGAGACAGACATGTGTTATTCCGTGAGTGAGTGAGTGAGTGAGTGAGTGACTGGGAGTGATGATGTGGCATCATCCACCTCATTTATTAAAGGAAAAAAAATGAAAAAATGAAAAGGGGGGTGTGGGGGGAGTGAAAGTGGAGAAGTACTGCAATTCGTTATTTTTTTAATTATTATCCACTGAGAGTGAGAGAGAGAAGAGTAGTAACCAACCCCCTGTTCATAGCGCTAAAAGACGTGGTGCACTGGTAGAAAAATATGGGCCTGTTTTTCTCTCATGTATCAACGCAGCGCCTAACGACGTTCATGGACTACAGTGCCTAACCACGACGTTGTTTAGGAGATGAGATGCAGATTGATTGAGCAGGAATGGAATAGATGTGTGTACCCTTGTGTGAGTGAGGTTCAGTCGCTGAAGTCTTCCTTCCACAGATGGTCGCCGAACCTCGTTGTTGGATTCCACTCCACCTTGCCATTAACACTTCGGTATGATCGCGAACTGTTCCTTCGCCAAACTCAAAATGGAACTTTCACGTTCTGTTAAGTTACCGTGAACTCCAGCAAAGCGAGATGCATGCCGCGAATCAGAACGCCGTTTTGTCTCGGTTGTTTATCCCGTGTATGGATTTGTCCCACCACCCCCCCCCCCCCGAGCAATTCTATATAATAGACTAGATTGTTATTGTGTTGATTGTTATTGTGTTGCTGTTTTCTGGTTTCAATGATGAAGAGTTTCGCATAATCTACTGGCTACGGTAACAACGAGGCAATCTCAATTCTGATCATGAGTTATATATATATATATATATATATATATTTGTAGAATATGTGAAAGTTCCACTCTCACTTGCGTCCTGTGACCATCAACTCACTACCAAGTCACGCAATCAATAATGTACAGTTTCGGTGATGATGACGCTGCGTCGAGCTTCATGCATGCTGTTGTAGTTAATCTTAACTGAAACAAAACATATTCATCGAAAGAGGGAATAGCGAGGAAAGAAAAGGATTCGGAGGGAGGGGCAAGGGAGGGAGGGATGTGGGGTGAGGGAGGCTTATATAATATTCAAGACAATGCCAGAGAGTGGTCTTCAGGATTGTTCCTTTGCCTTTAACTCTTCTACAAGGTTGTCTTTTGTTGTCTTTAAGCTTGTCCCTCCTCCTTTCTCGCTCGCTCTCTCTCTCTCTCTCTCTCTCTCTCTCTTCCAAGTTCATTCAAGCATCTATCCCATTTTATCCTGATTCCTTACACTGGTATCTGATGCTGCGAGCCCATTGAAATTGACATGTACGAAGACGTCATCCTTATCCTGCAGATGTCGCACTGGTTCGTTAGCCAGTACTGGCAGTCTGTTGCGAATGCGTACTTCAAAGTTTGCCGCCGTGTGCAGAGAGCGAACAGAGTAAACGGGGGCGTCGACGCCGTGGAGGACCAGTTGCTGCACTGCTTTGTGCACCACCACAACTCGAAGCGGTCATCACACTGTGGCTGCACACCAAGTTTCCTGCACAGTACCTGTCAACTGCGAGTGGACCTGTGGAAGTAATCTACGTATTCAGCATATCGATTCCGGTCAAGAGGGATTTGCAGCAGCAGCAGCAGCAGCAACCATGGGTCACGTCAATTTCAAAGTCATTCTTGGAATCTTGGGTAATGCTCGAACCCCTTGGAGATGTGAAGCATGAGTGGGTCATGAAGCTGGACATGGAATGAGTGAGTGGGTCAGAGCAGCCATAGTCGTGCACTGGAAGTGATGGGAAGTGGAGACTGAGCAATGAAACATGTGGAACGAACATGGTGCTGAGCTGATTGTTGCGAGAGTGAGTGAGAGAGAGATCGAGAGAGAGGTGGAGTTGTGTGTTAGTGAGAGCATTAGACATGCTGGTCATCCACACTGTTTCGCTGCTGTCATGCTTCCTTTTGTGGTTCCAAGCATGGCTCCTGATCTCTGATCACCAGAAAACATCTCCTGCGAAAGTTTATGTTACATTTAAAATATCAACCAAAATAGCCATGTTTGAGTGGGGAGCATACAGGGAACATGTCGTTTATTTAATACATGGTCATATTCTGGACACAAATTGCTAGCACAGGGAACTAGAGAATCTCAAGCTTTTCCATCAAATAAACAATCAACTCAGGGAATTCATTTAACGTCGAAACCATAGACTGATACAGAACAACTTCTCTATCAAAAAATGACGCTGAAAGTTGAGGTGATTAGATGCTCACTTTTGCATAATAATGTATTTGTGAACAACAATCTACTCTGCCGAAGACTTTTCTGAGCTTTCAATTCTAATGTCTACTTTCATTTTTCACCTAACGTAGCCTGACTAGAGATGAAAGAGATTTTTAACTGGCAATATTGCTACATAACCTAATCTTCATGAAAGGCGTCCATCAGATACAATTTACTGAGGCTCTGTCCAGCAAACCTGTTTCAAAGAACCAACCGCGAGGTTAGGATTTGATAGCCAACCATAATTTGAGAGCAGATCACTCTGCTAAGCACTGACATTAAATTGTAATATAAGCGATCACAGAGGATGCATTCATCAAATGAATCGAACCTCAGCAGCTCGTTTCGCACACCTAGTTTTAAGATAACAAGCACATCAAAGAAAGTCCCTTCAATTTTATATTTTACTAGAGTATGCAGACAGTATTCATGCGTGGAAGAAGTGTAGAGCCCATATCCATTCACTGGTATTTTGCAGCTGCTGTCTCTGATCACCAGAAAATGTTTTGTCCCGTGTGCTGTTGGTCAGGAAACATCACTGCCATCTGCCTGTTTACGTCGCCAGTGTGAGAATCTACAACTTAAACTATTCTGTTTTTAACTTGTTGATTGAATAGTTTGTTGTTAACTTGGATAAAATGGCAGTTGGTTGATTTTTTGAATGACATGACAAGTATTACATTTAGAATTAGATTTGTATTGTAGGTAGTAAACAAATCTAATCATGTTTTTGTGTTATGGTAGTCCCACTTTTTCTAAGATTGTGAAGAAGAAGACTGTGGCTGAGTTTTCTGGTATTCCATATGTTTGCACATTGCTCAATTGCCTACTATGGGTTGTATATGGCCTTCCAATTGTGGAATTTCAAGTACTTGTAATCTCCATCAATGCAGCGGGTTGTCTTATTGAGTTTACATATCTTGCATTGTATTTGACATATGCACAAAAAAGTATTAGGGTAAGTTTGTTCTTACTTGCAATTTTATAATAATAATTTTTTACATTTTTTTGTTTATAATTATTTTTGGTTTTTTAGTTATAATATGTTTTATTCATTGCTTATGGCTAATTGTTTATTGATTATTATGCCAGATGAAGGTTATGAAGGTTTTAATGGCAGTTTTGATAACTTTTATTGCGGTAACAATACTTGTGTTGGAACTAGTGCACGACAAGAAAAAACGCAAGCTTATTATTGGAACTCTTTGTGCCGTATTTGCCGTAGGAATGTATGTCTCTCCGCTCACTGTAATGGTATGTTTTTCAAACACATCTACAATTAGTTTTATAAATAATTCTTTCTTATAAATCATTGTGGATTTTTCAAAAATTTATACTTCATATTTTCTTCTTACAGAAAATGGTGATTCAAACTCGAAGCGTGAAGTATATGCCATTTTTACTTTCACTATTCAATTTCATCAACGGTCTTGTGTGGTTTGGCTATGCATTTTTTGGTGGAATAGATATCTTCATTGCCGTGAGTTTTTAACCTTTTTTCAAGTCTTTCAACAATTTGGTTGTTTTACAATATCTATATATATATATATATATATATATAGTGTCCAAATCCTATACTACTAACGATATTTGTGGTTGTTTAGATTCCCAATGGATTAGGGGCACTCTCCGGTATTGCTCAACTAGCATTGTATGCATTTTATAGAAATGCAACACCAAGAGATGAAGATGAGAAAGATGGCCCTACTAAACCTACAAACAACTCTATTGAAATGGAGAAAAACGACACTTATAAGCAATCCAATGTTTGAAAACGAGTTCCATCAAAACATACCATAATTGTACTTAGCAAGACTTACTTTTTAAGCTACGACAAAGTTTTATTTTCCTTAAGTTTGTCTATGTAACAACGGTTGTTGCATGTACAAGCACTTTCTATGTAACTTCTTTTGTGTTTGATTTAAATAAAGATATGCATGCAAATCCGTGATTTGTTAATGTTATAATAAAACTACATCTATTAAGACATTCTGAGTGAAATAAATTCGAGTTTCATTACTGGTATCTGTATCAATAAGAACAAAATTTTATTCCAATACAGTTCTGTGTTAAGAAATAATCAGCATGGATGATAATACTCCTGGCTGTGGCTCCGAAAGGGACGAGCCTCCCCAACATTTTCAAGGCTTTTCACAACAACAGGAAAGGTTTGTAATTCTCCGTTCTTTCCTTGTTTTGTATTCTGGCGATGTCGCACTGGTTAGTTAGCCAGTACTGGAAGTCTGTTGCGAATGCGTACTTCAAAGTTTGCCGCCGTGTGCAGAGAGCGAACAGAGTAAACGGGGGCGTCGACGCCGTGGAGGACCAGTTGCTGCACTGCTTTGTGCACCACCACAACTCGAAGCGGTCATCACACTGTGGCTGCACACCAAGTTTCCTGCACAGTACCTGTCAACTGCGAGTGGACCTGTGGAAGTAATCTACGCATTCAGCATATCGATTCCGGTCAAGAGGGATTTGCAGCAGCAGCAGCAGCAGCAGCAACCATGGGTCACGTCAATTTCAAAGTCATTCTTGGAATCTTGGGTAATGCTCGAACCCCTTGGAGATGTGAAGCATGAGTGGGTCATGAAGCTGGACATGGAATGAGTGAGTGGGTCAGAGCAGCCATAGTCGTGCACTGGAAGTGATGGGAAGTGGAGACTGAGCAATGAAACATGTGGAACGAACATGGTGCTGAGCTGATTGTTGCGAGAGTGAGTGAGAGAGAGATCGAGAGAGAGGTGGAGTTGTGTGTTAGTGAGAGCATTAGACATGCTGGTCATCCACACTGTTTCGCTGCTGTCATGCTTCCTTTTGTGGTTCCAAGCATGGCTCCTGATCTTTTCAACTCAGTCACTCCGACCATTTCGATCATGTTGATCGTCCAGACTTTTACGCTGCCTGCACAGTTTTGGCTTGAAATATATTTTGCAGCTGCTGTCTCTTGAAATGTTCGGTGGCCGCAACCATTGTCGAGTTGTGTGCAGGAAACAACATCAGTGTCATCCCATCTGTCTGTTAATGTCGTCAAGTGTTGGTTGATCACCTTCTGTTTTGTTTTGTTGCAACACAAATGGTACACATTCCATTCATATAGTTAGTTTGTTTCCACACTAGAACAGTGCCGTGCGGTGGACAATATTATGTTCAATATTATGTTCAAGTCAAGTGATGATTCTTAGTTCGGGGTTGTATTTATTTTATCTTATTTTTTAATATGTTTTGGTTTAGATATTGTGACTTGGAGGTGTTAAAAAAACTTGTTAACATAATCTTGTGTTGGATAAGTTCAAAATTCTTTCAAAGTCACAAACTAATGCTTAGAAGATGATCAGATTGTTGTAGTAGAATGCTACTACAATACAATAGGAATATCAATAGTTGAATTTTTAAATTTTGTATGTTAGTAATTTATTGAATTATTTGTTGTGCATTACATGGTGTTCTAATGGATAGAATTTCAAGTGTTCATAGGGAAGTCATTTGGTTGGTTGAATGTAAAAATATTTAGTTAGTAGAGAGTGAATTAATAAAATATATTTCTTTTTAGATAAATTTGCAAATAATTATCTATTCAAGATCCATTTATTTGATTGATCTACAATCACTTTTTTTCTACAATCATGGAAGTTTTTGTTCCTTTTTGAGTGAAATATTTTTCTTACTTATCAATGTAGGGTCAATTAAGTAATTTGAACATGTTTGGATCCATTTAATTTGTTTACTTTAGATAGTTTTATCATACAGAGTGCTAATATTTCTTATAAGAAAAAAAAATTGATAAAAGGAAAGTACAATTCTTATGTTTTGATTATTGATGGTATTAAAATTTGGACCCTTTTATATAATTAATTTCTTTTAAGATAGTTTATCATTAAATATTCCTACATTATGTCTATATTACTTACCTAGTATTAAAATTGGCTCAAAATTGATGAAAATTGTTTGACTTTTTTAAAATAATAAATGTATATATATATATATATATATATATATATATTTCAAAAATCTTTATTTCAATGTAATTATAATAAAAATATATATGAATAAATTTAAATTATGTTGGTTGCAACTAAATAATATAAAGAAGTGAATATTTTCTTAAATTTTATTTTTTTTGTAGAAAGAGTATTAATATGTTTCAGCATCAAATTTATAAAATTTAAATACTATAGTGTTCTATATCAAAATTTCCAAGTTCTCCTTCATGTGTTTTATTCCTTACAATTTAAATTAAATTATATTGAAAATTAAATTAGCACAATCTAAAAAATAGTAATAAAAAAAATACACATATAATTTCTATGTAATATAATTCCAAGTAAGATTATATTTTAGAATCTACAATTTTATTTTAAATTCGTACCATTTAGTAACAAATTCATTTAATTGTAAGATTCAGTTTCTAATGCTAAGCCCATTTAATCTCTTTGCTTAGCATATGATAAGTTCAAAAAAATGCTTCAAAAGAAGAGCAAATAAACCTTCGTTATTTTGCTTGAAAAAATTGAAGAATTTGTCAATACACTTAAATCTTCACAAATTTATCCAAGAGAAAGTACTTTTTGTGTTTATCAATAGATAAATATTGCCTTATCAATAGATTAATATTGATTCAATTACTGTTTATTAACCTGAACATAAATACTCTTTCTATATTCTGTTTGCAAATATGTATATATGAGTGTATATATTTATATTTATATTTTCCCCTCCATAAAGTTAACAACATGAAACCTACACATAGTTTTTGGATTTCGACCTTTCGAATAGCATTGTTGTTGTTTATAATAAACATGGTAAGACGAGGCAAAGTCTTTTCTCCACCCACATCACTAAATTCCCGTAAAAAATGATAAGAACTATTATTTGTAGTGGCATCTGATTAATATTCACAGAACATAATGTACAGAACATGATGCAGTCCTCGCCAAATTTACATAAGTTCTCATATCGGCACAGCAGCCTCAGGTAACTTAGATAATCAGCAGTACACAACAAAAGTTTGGATTCAATGATTGAGCTCCGCTAGATTCATTCTGCTTGACATGTATCAATTGAATCTTAAATATAGCAAGAGCTTTTTCTGTTCACATGGCTTTAAAACTTGTATAAATGAAAAGCAAAGAAATGTTGAAGGAATATGACCCAAGAGAAGTAACCTTATTTGGATCAACACAAGGGTCTGTGTAACGAAACGGCAATAATTTTGGAAGTTCAGACTAGATAATTATCTTACTGATAAAATTGTGGTGTCAATCAGGGAGAGACGTCTAAGCAATTTATTGAACGATAATGTTCAGCCAAATTACCAGGTGTGTACAACAGAAAAAACGTGTTCAGCAAAATATATGATTAAAACTATTAGACATTTTCCTTGCTCACACCTGCAAGCTCTGGTTTACTTTTCGTGCCCTGCGGAGATATGACCTCAGAGCATGCACGATGACTCAGTCGTAGCTGACCCCTTGCATTAATCTGTAAAACCATTCCATCCATTTGTAAGAATCTTGCTGCACGATTTGGGTAAAAGGTTCATTATCTGCTCAACATTAAAATAAATTTCTGATTTAAAAGTGAAATGTCAACGTCCGAATTTTGCATCTTGCGATGGAAATTAAAAACTGAAATGACGTACCTCAATCAGCTTAACATCTAAGAAATCTCCTTCATTCACAAACTGAACACGCAAGTAACAGATAAAAAAATTAGTGTGCAGTGATTGGGACTATCAAAAGAGCCTGTAGTGATCCACGCTTTACTACGCATTACCATTACCTAGTCAAGTAACCTGCGACCTGTTACGAGATGCATCCTTTGAAACTGTACAAGATCATCCTGAAATGACATACAGAGCCATGCACTTGCAGGGGTGGCTAAACAGAAGTGACACGTCATAACCACTATCTGAGATTGTCATTCTTGAACAGGGATAACATCATATAGACTAACTACAATAGGAGAAACTTACATCTTCAACTCTTGCCAACTTCTTGGTGCTCAATTCGCTAATATGACACAGACCCTGCATTCATAAAATACAAGTTAAGTATGTAGCTACATCATAATACCCTATATGAGTAAATACTCTGTTAAGTTGTAAGCAATTCTAGTCCTGAAAATGAAGGAACCATTCATTACGTATCCAACATACACTAGACATTAAATAGCTTGGAAGTGGCATATAAAAATCAGTCACCATTTGACATCCTCGTAAATATGAAACTGCGTATGTGTGAGATAGGCACTGACCTCTTTCCCTGGAGCTATCTCTACAAAACATCCAAATGTGGTAACACCCTTCACCTTACAATTCCTGCACCAACACTTTCACCACAGTTAGCAGGAACGGATGACCCAAGAAAACTCGATTTGAATCTTAGTGTTTTACCGAATGTAGACGGAATTTTAAGGGGAAACGTTTTGCGCAACATTACAAGAAAATTATTAGGCATGAATATCAGAAAATGTTTAAATCCCAAATATTTTCGAGTCCATAACCATTTGCTTGCCCATAGTTACGAAATGCAAGATGACTAGAAAGAACTGGAAGAGTCAAATATGGCATACCTATATATAGTACCCACTTTGGGGACCATTGTCAAACCTTGAATCTTGGCCTTGGCAGCCTCCACGCCCTGGGGAGATCGCCCTACAATCCTAACCTGGCCGTTGCAGAATCAAAGGGAGAAAGAACATGAGAGGCGATTCAGAGGCAGCGAGTCGACAACTTGTGATACTGGAAACTAGAAAATACATTTAAATAAAAAATACAAATCGTAATGGTGGCGTCAACAGTATTCGAAGTAAACCTTGGTAAGAATAATTTTCCATGAAAGAGAACTTACAGAGCCATCATCAGTAACATCCACTGCCTCAACCCCGGAGGACTCAATGATGCCTCTTATTGTCTTTCCTCCAGGACCAACTACTATGCTTATCTTGTCAGAATCTACCTGCTCCATTACAAACTTATCTTCATCAGAAATTACAAATCAGATAAGGAAGATGACGAGTCTAAACAATGCAAAAGTGTGCCATGTGTGCCGAACTGGTATAATAATCCAATAGCAGCGGTCATCTGGGCAAACAAAAGACTACTATACTACAGATATGTTAAATACATCAAAGTCAAGATACTCTTTGCCTTAAGCAACAGAAACCGACAAACCATCCTAGAAAAATCGACAGGTTACCTTGAACATTGTGATTAGCGGTGCATGTGTTGACACCTTCTGAGCTGGAGGAGGCATGCTCTTTGTCATTTCACCTGCAAAACAAATGTGTCCAGAACCGAGTAAAAATTGAGGTACATGCAAAGAAGTTTTCTTTTGACGGTAACTATGTTTTGAAGTCCTGAACAAGAGAAGGCAAAAACCAACCACATTTCTGCTACGTTAACCATCTGAGGATGTTAACAATAAATACCAATTTACTGCAGACTATCAGAATGGTTACATTTCTTTTGATATTTGGAGTGCATAGGAAGATTATGGATGCTTTAAGAAGTTACCTAGATATTCATACGTTTATGGAGGAAAATATAATAACCTATTTCCACATAAGTGACCGTAGTTCGTAAACAGCGCAATAACCACATTTTAGACGAAAAACAGTACTCAAAGAAAATACCAAGAATATGAAGGCGGCCTGCCTTGGCTTGATCCAACGCCTTTCTCATTACAGGAATTGTAATGCCCTCTACCTGCCCATGTCCAGGTCACTCCGCGTCAGAGCTTGCGTTACCTACATATCTGAACTAAAAAGCTCTTCAATTATGATCGGACACAAATTGCAAAGTTTCTGATATGATTGTTTCACATACCTTGATATCCATTTGAAAAGCCGTGATTCCAGATTCATTCCCAGCAACCTGCCAGAAACATCGATACTAAACATCTTGTAACACGTTCGTAAATGTAAATAAATATGTATGTCAGAATAAAAGATGAAACTAAATGCAGAGAACAATGAGCAAGTAGTGACGATCACCTTGAAATCCATATCACCTAATGCATCTTCTGATCCTAGTATATCACTCAATATGAGTGGCTCTCCATCCCCTCCACAGTCTCTAGTGTTCAAAATCAAACCCATGGCTATTCCAGCTACAGGCGATTTAAGCGGAACACCCGCATCCAGCATAGCCAGGCAACCTCCACAGACTGAAGCCATACTACAAAGACAATAAAAACAACGAATAGTAAGTTCACAACAAGTCAACAACTCCGCACCGATAAGTACTTCTACAGCACCAATTCTACTTCTTCCAAAGACTGATGTAATATTCGGCAGAGGTTTAATACCTAGATGAGCCATTGCTCTCGGTGATAGTACTCTCTACTCGAATAGTATATGGGAAACTTTCTTCATCTGGAATAATGGGTTCCAATGCCCGCTCTGCAAGTGTTCCATGTCCAAGTTCCCGCCTACTGGGTGCACCAAGCCTTCTCACTTCTCCTACAGAAGATGGAGGAAATGAATACTGAATACCACACAGTGATGTTAGCAATACGAACATAAAGCATGCTCAAGCTAAGCCTCAAAAATAGTGGAAATGGGATTCAGCAACCAATGAAGAGGAAACTGACATTCTGCATAAATAACAGACAAAGGTGCACTATTGACGGTAAAGATGCGCAGGCTAATGTTCTACCTAAGCATAACAAATAAGAACAGGAGGTACAGAGATATTTGACGAACTTGTAAATAAAAGCGTTTGAGGTCTTCCGTACTGGTAAGATTATCAATACGCTGTCCCATACTGTCGCCACCCAAAGTTGTCACTACCAATGCCTGCATAGAAACCAGAAAATCAATTTCAGAGCGGAGGGCAAGTAGAGAATGCCTTGTAACAACTAACGATCAAATATTAAATAAGCTCGTCCAAGACAGCAAGAAACATGTTACACGTAAAATGACAATGTATAATGAGTAGCGAGAAGCAAATTCCTGGTACCTGAGTTTCCCCTCGAGTGAAGAGGGCACTGCCGTGAGTTCGTGGAAGAAGACTACACATACTTTGAATAGGTCGAACATCAGTAACCGCCCGACCATCACTTCTTACACCCGTCTGCATTGAGTTTCAAAAGTCAAAACTCGGAATCCATATAATACCCGTCCCTGACTGTATTGAATGATTCGACACCCTTGTCAGAAACCTCGACATTCACAATACTCTCAATTGCATTTTTGAAAATATTCCTATTGCATATTTCTACAAGATCCAAATCTAAAAAGTTTTAAAATAATACATAGGGATTGCAATTGTCATAGCTTTCGACTCTCATTCAAGCAAAATGCCAACCTCCTTAAAGCTAAAGCCATAGATTTCCATCTACTAATTAAGTCCTACGGTTACAAAATTGGTAAGTACGTTGACGGACCTTTACAATAAGCCTCCGCAGTACTTCAGAACAAACTTCCTTGTAAACTCGCTTCACGTCAACAGGGTCGAAAAGCTTCACAGTCACAACGCATAAAAAGGCCAATTTAGCCATAAAATACTAAATCTCAAAGCCACGTAAAAACCAACTACTGACGATGAGAGAACATGGTGCTATTCCAGATCAAATTTAAGAAGTACCCTGACATCCTACAAGTCTGTACCACTGGACTGTGTAATATTATCTTACAATCACAGGTAAGGCCCAAAGAAAAAGCATACCGTTCGGTAGCAGCACAAATGGAAAAGGAAAGGAAACTCAGTAAACAGACCACACTAACAAATCGTCCTAACCAAGAAATGCCTTGCATAGAATAGCCAAAATCAGAGCATACCTCCATTACTAGTTTTCTAGGGACGGATGTCACATGGATATCGCTCTCGTCTACTAAGCCATCTTCCACCAAATCCTCTTCTTCCTCCCACGTGCCAACCTGTACCTCTTCAGGAACATTGGCTTCAGCTGCTGCTACGACAGCTTGCTGTTTGCGGACCCCCTCCTCAGTCAATGCACCTAATAACTTTTCTTCGATCTCCTTGATTGCTGCAGCTCGCTTCTGCTTAACACCAATTTGCAATGCTTTCTCTAATTCCGTTCCAACAAGTTCCTGTTGAACATACAGCAACGACAGGCGCAAAATTTAGCCATTGTACAAAAGTAACTTAACAACTAAGGACAAATGAGTGGGTCATGCAATTATGTGAAACGTTAACTACCTCGAAAACTAGAGAAATTGATCCGAACCTCTAAATTTCATGAGCCAAAAAAATAGGCGGTCGGCATGAACGTTCTAGGAGTCACAAAAAAGAAACTGCTTCCGACAGATAATTTACTTCAGAATGAAAATACACAGGAACAAACAGGGAGACCAAAATCCTTACAGGATTACAAGCTCTTCTAATGATCACTTCAAGCTATTGGCAGTCTCTAACATAGATCACTTAAAAGGGTCCATCTACATATCAAGAGTAACAGGGCAAACCTCTATATAATCCTTGATTAGCGGCGGAGGTAATTGGATTGCATCGAAGTTTTTTTCTTTACCAACCATATCCGCTAATTTCTGCAGTCCAGCACAGATTGCTCGTACGGCATCCTGGAAGCAAAAGAACCAAAAGAATGAAAACCCCATTCATATCTACGATGATAATGTAGTACCTGTTCTACAAGTTAAAGCTTCAAAATCAAAAACCACTGATATTCGATAACACACGAAACCGACAAGAATGTAAGAATCAATATAGAGCACCAAGGAAACTGCAATAGGGGCCAAACCAAACAAGAAGCATTACATGACCAACTTCAACGGCCTTCATTAACTCCTCTTCAGTCAAAAAGTCACAGTAACCCTGCACAAAATCCAGGGTACAAAAAATAAAAACTCTGTTTCCACAATAGTAATGCGAAAATTCTAACCGATGTCATGAACTCATCAAGTCAACCATCAAAGCATACAAATTCATGCAGACAGGACTTTGTAGTGCTAAGATAAGCAGCTTCGATTCCCACGTGCTTAAATAAGACAACGTTCACGGAGTACAAGAATTTCAGCAACCGAGTTCCTGTTAATACATGATGAATGGAGACATTCATACCTCGATCATGAGCGTCGCATCGGCTGTTCCCGCTATCACTAGATCCAGGGTTGAATTCTCCATCTCGCCAACCGTTGGGTTCACTATAAATTCACCATTTACAAGACCCACACGTACGCCAGCTACTGGCTTTGACATGGGAATATCCGATACCGCCCTGGCAGATATCTCGGAATATGTTAAGCTCAGAGAACCTCGGTTCAGATACGAAACTGCTAATTGTTGAAGGATTCAATACTATTGTGAATAAAATGGGCATCAAGCAGGTAAACTGTTGCAGTCCATACGTTGATAAGCGAAAGGAAGTCAGTAGAAGTAACAAACGTTCTCATCGCATTCAACACATGGAGCGACGAATAATTTTTTTCAGATATGATGTGAATCGAGAACGTACGAAAAAATCGTCAAATAACAGAAATCCATTAAAAATCTTACAAGGCTGCTCCAGCTGACGTGATAGCCAAAGGGTCAGGAGAATGCACGCCATCATAGCTGAGAACCTGTTCATTATTTGAAACCATTGCCATTACATCATGGACACTCGCTACACCATCACGTGTCTTGTGGACACAACTTCAGATATAACATGCAACTTCAATCCAGAAATAAACGTTTCAAACAGGAAAAATCAAGCTTACCCAAACAAGCACTTGAGTTTCATAATGAAATCCATGGGCGATCATAGGACGTATTGGCCTGTCTATCAATCGGCACACCAGAACCTACTCGCGTACAAAATGTAAGAAACTGGTCAGTGGCTGGAGACCATGTGTATCTATGTCTACTAGAATTTAGATCAGGAGTGAACAAGCGGAGTTCCCTCACAAAACGAATGCTTCATGTTCACATTTCCGATCCTGAATGTGATACAATTGAGTCACATGAATCAACATTAGTTACAAGGAGCCAATAGACAATAAGCTTTCATACCTCATGATCGCGGACCCTTCCTTCCCTCTTCACGAAGCCGCCACTGAGGATACAATAAAATATCTTATTAACGGCCACTACAGCTATTTACTCATCAAGAAGGAAATCCATCTCAGCATGTCAACAGTAGAAGTGTTTATCCTCTACTTCAGGAATTTGGATATGTTGATAAATTTGATACGGATCAAAAATATGGCATTTGTGAAATGATCCAGACCATCAAAAAACTTTCCAGAAACAACTTCGAACCTTACAACATCCATTGTCACCAACTATAAGCAGCTTAAGTTCCTGTTTTTCCGATCGTCAGTATTCACAAGTATACAAGTTCTTGACGTTTATGATTAAAAATGAACCACCTATCCCCAGAGACCGAATACATTTAGATCATACCCTGCTATCCACTTTCTTGGAACATCCATCAGTAAAAACCAAACATAAGGGACCGCAATCCCCATGATCGTTTCCTTGCCCGAGGAGGAAAACGAAAACCTTGTCAATAACAAGAAAGTCGACTAATCTACTGGATAAAAAGTGCATCTCCAGCTTACCTGGTTCGACCAGCTGCTGAGAAGCGTTCCTGATATTGAACAGAGAGGGGGACGAAATCTGATGGTTCGCTTGGATCGCTCGACGAACATACAGTCGTGTAGAGCACCTATTTTGCAATAAACAGAATCGACATAAAATACACACACACACACACATATATATATATATATATATATATATTACAGAAGTTCATGTCACTTGAAGTCAATACCAACAGGAATGGATGTGTGATAACTTTTCATGTAGTGAAGACATCAATATCCCATACTAGAAACACATTTGATAAGATATATAGACTCCAACAAACAACTTCATGTTGTATCTTTCGCCGTCTCAGAGAATGCTTAAGATAAGCATTCAGGAAATTAGTCTGCCACTACAGAAAACGAAAAAAATCAACAGTTGTAATCTGCTCACGGCAGGACTTCATGGAATTGAGGTTCTTTTAAAAAACTCACCGTTTCACCATCAGTAACTGTGACTGCACCATTGGCTTGCCTTCCAATTAGACCAGTCTCCACTACTATCTGCAAAGCAATAATCCACTATACGCGTGAGATCTCTATCCCTCTACAATTTTGAAAAAAAAGTTGTTGAATGCTAAATACCGAGTGCAAATTAACTACAAAACTAGGTGGGCGAAGTGCGTTGACAATTTAGACGATTCTTGGAAATTTGCTGTACCTTCAATCAGAATTGAAAGGCACGAACCCCCCAAAAGGCTAAGTCTACAGTTAAACTCGTACTAAATCTGAATTTGAGTATACATGCACACGTTCACGACAGCATGACTTTCTACGCGAACATCAACGAAAGTGATTCCAACCTCCCGGTTGCCGACTGGAATTGTTACGGAAACGGGATGGAGAAGCTGAGTGGGAGTGGAAGCTGGAGCTTGAGCTGGAGATGCAGAATTAAATGTCCCCCGCTTCTTGGTCGAAGGACCCTTCACACCCTCAGCTGCATCGGTCGCCCTGGTAATCCATCGATTTCACCATAAGTTCTCAAAAATCGGTGAAGGACATTTGGTTCCAACCCTAACCCATGTACTATCGCCAAACTATAATTCACTCGTCCTGAATTCAAACCAGGCACCCCTACAGAGGCAGCAGCCCGATAAACTTACGAATTTCTTTCGACAGATTGATTCAATTCAGCATCCCATTTACTTAAGACCGTGAAATTTAAATAAAATAAAATAAAAAATACCTGATACCCTCATCCTTGCATTCAACAACTAAGAAATGGCCATTGCCCGGCACCACTCGTCCGACTCGCGTGTGCACTCGCTCGACCCGCCTTGACGCAGGAGAGGAGAGACGCAATCCTGTGGCAGCTGACAAGTGAGGAGCCTGCAATGTTCCCTGACCGCCCCACATTGTCCGATGCTCACCAGCAATGCAACTTTCTCTCTACTTGTATCGTCCTGCTCCCATATGCAGCTCTCGGCACAAATCCTCCTCCCCTTTGCAACACCGACTACAATCTACCTGCTCCGCAATGTAAAACCTCACAAACTATTTCGAAATAAAGAATAAAATAAAAAAATACGCTGCGCAAAGGAATGCGAGAATGGAATTGGGACGCCGCCGCGACGCAGGCTTTGAGGAAGTGGTACAATCCAGAGTGCAGAAATAGAGAAAGGGAGAAGGAGCGCTCCACCAGCAATGAGAGAGAGTTCAGGGGGTTATCCTCAGAAGCCAGCCAGCACCCCCCCCCCCCCCCCGCTTTTCACCACTGTCTCATCCATCCACCCACACGTTCATCTTTATATTTATTCATTACACATGTATTCATTCATTCTCTGGATGAGTATCATTTATCGATCCCTACTTTCTTTCTCTCGTCCGTCGTTCGTCGCCCTCGCCGACGATGCTGGCATCATTTCCACAATGCTGACGAATTCGCTGTTAGGGACGAGGATGGGGACGGATCTCGTTCGTCGAGATGTGTTCGTCCTAATCCTCTGACGGTGCGGTTCCGCTGGAGGTATCTGGTCGTGGCAATGGACCTTTCATGGCCCCAAATTGGGCTTCATTCTTTTTGTGGGAATTTGTTTAGCAATGTTTCTGAGATATGTCTGACATTTTATATATAAAAGTATTTTTTTCCTTTTGGGTGTTTTTAAATCCACCACAATTTTTGTTACGCTTTAAATGAATTTCTATATTTTTTTTTTAATTCCAATCAAAAATTTAGTCAATTGGTTAAATTTTTTCACTTTAAAAAAAAATCATATACAGAATTGCATTTTATTCTCATAAGAAACAATTGAAAATTTGTTAAGAATGTGTTGTGGTGACAGTAGCAAAAATTGTGGTCACATTAACAACACCTTTTATTCTATAATTGGTGAATAGTATTAACTTTACAACATATTTTTTGGTTTATTAGTAGTCCAAGTGTCTATTGTGGCATGATGTGATGTGCAAATAAATAATGTATGTATCACATAGCACAACATGTATTTTATTTCATATTATTTCAAAAAATAATGAATTAATATAAAATACAAATATTATGAATTTCAGAAATAAAATCAAAAAATGAAATAAAGCTTATATATATATATATATATATTTAACAACTTAGGTCTAAGATAAAGACATAAAGAAGGTGTCTTATTGGCCAAACATGGATGAACAATGGTGCAAGTTTCTACTAGTATATATATATATATATATATATATATGTGTATATATATACATATACATACTTATATACATACATATATTAGATAATACAAAGCAAATCAAAAGAATAAATTTTTATTTTTTATCATTTTACATATTAACACATTCTTAATGAGAATAAAATTATTGAATTTATTTTTTAATTTAAGATTAAAAAAATGTAATTGGATGTGTTTATCATATTTTATGCATTAAAAAAAATTGTACATTCTATCCATAAAATCTAGATTTTAGAACTGAATTTAAGAAACCATTAAAGTTTTTTTTCAGGTAACAAGTAATTAATTTTTCATTAAAATAAAGAATATTTTAAAAAAATGTTATAAATTATATATTTTTTATAAAATTTTGTAAATTTTTATAAAGAAAAGAACTTCAATTTTTTTTTATAAATTTATAAGTAAAGGAAATAATTAAAATTTTATTATATTATATTAATTTTTTATAAAACTCTAACATAATGATATGGAATTCAATAGTATAATTAAAATATTTAACCATGACAATAACGTCTATTCATAGAACTTTAAAAATAAAAATAAAAAAATTAAAATATATGATGCAAAAACTAAATTAAGTTCCTATCATTGCATTTAAAAATTATGTGATGAAAAAAAATAAATTATGATGTTGATTTTGACATATGCTATATGTTCAATTGTTATAAATTATATATTTTTTTATAAATTATATAATATATAATTTTATAAATTATTACAATATTTTGAAGAAAAAAATACTAAATCATACATATTTCATGTTCAAACATCAAGTAAACATTGGATATTATTTAATAGTGCATATTGTTAGATATGTGTTCTATTACATATATTCTATTGCAAAACAATTTGCGCTATGAAAGTTTACAAATTAATGCATGATTAATAAATTCTAAAACATTTAATAAGTATTCAATGCAACTTCAAAAACTTAAATGATTTTTTGTAATATATTATAGAATTCATTTTATTTTCATTTTAAATTTTTTAAAGAGATTCATAACTTAAATCATCTGTATCAAGCAAATTCCAAAATTTAACTTTCTGGTCACAACTCTATCCATCACAATCCTACACCTAATTATTCTTTTGTGCATTTCTTCTTAATTAAATGTCACAATATCTTAAAACTTTGTGATTTTATTTTTGAATTGTTAATACAACCATACTATAATTCACATTACCATAATTTTTAGACATTAAGTTCTAATTCCTTAAAGTTGTTGATATTGACTTATAAACTTATTGAAAATACTTTGCTTTAGTACAACGTTTTATCTTAACCTAATTAATTTTTACCTTCATTATTTTCTATAAATAGATGTATTTATTTTAAATATTATTTCAATAGCTTATTCTAATCAAAGATTCTAATTAATTAGAATAGGCTTTAATCTAAGATCCAAAATCTACCTTCTTTATTAACCAAAATAATAGATACAACGATAATCTTTGTGTTTCTCTTCACTTCCTTAAGACACCTTAATACCTCAAATATTTTACCAAGATATCTCTAAGATGATTCCTAGTTGTCTCCAAAATGATTCTTAGTTGTCTCTAAGATGTAAAGCCACCACATGTGGTCTACTTTATTATTATCATAACTCTCACCATAAAATCTTTTTGATTATCAATTCAATTAATGATCCTCTACTAATGCAATCAAGTGCATGAACTAAAACAACACTATACTAATATCAATCTAATTATATACTTAGTATTAAAGACATGAATCTCAAATAACTAAAAGATCAATACACTCTTATGTCATTCTAAAAGACTAAAAAATCACTCAAAGATGATATAATATTAAACTAGAATGACTATTGCCGAAGACAAAGACTAAAAAGTCTTGAAACAAGACTAAAGATTAAAAAAAACTAATAAAAATGAAAAAAAACTTCATTCTTGCTTCTATATATATTATCTAATTATAAACTACATAGCAATATTTTATAGAACGTTTGATAAGTATCCAACTTGTGAGACATATGACTAACTTACAAGACCAATTTTTTAAATATGCACCACATAGTTAGCTTATTCTACAAACTACTAATATGTGCAACATGTGGCTAATTTATTGGCTAAGTTTCTAATCTATTAATCAACTATAAATATGTATACAATCAAATATATATATATATATCTATAAAGATTCTAAGAAGCTTTATCAAAACATAATTCCAAATCTATTTATATTTATCATCTATATAGTATTTTTTTATCTAAGTAAATATGTATTTCCATAAAATTATTCTTCTTTCTAAAGATGAATTCTATAAATAATAATAATCTACATTGAAGAAGTCTAAGATTCAACAAATTTACTACATACTGTGATTTTTATTCTCTTTAAAGGTGGTTGATAGGTATTTTAAGCTATTAATAATATTCCATACTAAGACAAGAAGACCACCCTATTATTTAATTATCATTGAGGCCTTCCTAACTTCCTACAAATAAAACATTTGAAATGTCATTAGAGGTTGCTTCTACTTCTAATCATATCAATAAGCTTGAGGAGTCTCTTCCAAGGTTGTGATACCAAAAAAATTGCATCTTGTCATTTATTTGAGGAAAGACAAGTCATTCTTAAAGATCTTCATTTCTATTATGTTGTCTTAAAGGCCATGACAATAATAATATCTTGTCAAGTAACTTAACAAATGATAGTTCTTAAGTTGAATCTACTAAATATTGATCCTCTATTTTTTTAGTACTATAAATATATAAAAATTACAAATAAGAATAAAAAATAGAATGCTATCTTTTTTAGATATTATTTACTTTATAGCAAAGATTTGTTATTCTTCATCTAAATTTTGATGGATGTTGTCAATGAAAAGTATTAATTTTCTTTGTTGTATTTATAAGATTCTTACCTAGCTTCCATGTATGTTTGTTATTATTATATCTACACCAGTGAAAAGATATTTTAACCAATTTTGATCTTGCCTTGAATCTAAGACTTCTTTGACTTCATATTCTTAATTATTGTCTACTTCTATAGGAGGAGGTGAAATTTTTCTTCTTTCTAAGATATTCAATATCTTATATGATTTAAGATGTAATATATATAATATAAGCTAGATCTTTATAGATTCCAATAGATATAATTGATAAGAAATATGATTTATTTATTTATACATAAGAAATAGTCAAAGTCTAAAATAATCCAACTTATCACGAGGAAAAATAGTCTTGATATTATAACAAAATAATATTATCTTGTTCTTGATGCAAAATTGACCTTGTTCCTTGCAATAGGCATTTGCATTGATATTTTATTTTTTTTGAACTTCTTTCAATTGTACCTTCATTTTTATATGTAGCTTTGACAAATAATTTACCAAATATTTTGCAATAAAATTATTAACTTTTAATTATTTAAAAATATGGAATTTTAGATGATAATTATAATTAATAATAAAAAAATTATAATATAGAAAAATATATCTTGTTATTATAAACAAATTCTATCAATGGTAAAAAAGTTATTTAATTATTTTATTATTAATTGATGATACACTTCAAATATTACTCCAAAACTTGGTATATATGCTATCATATAGTAATATGACTATATAGTAAAAAATTAAAATATAGATGTTATTATAAAAGAACCTAAAAGAAAGATGTAATAGAAAAATAAAGATAAATAATTAAAAGGTAGTAAAAAGTTTAGTTTTAATATTGACTTTTATAGAAAGAATTTCTATTTACTTTGTAGAGGCATAAATGAACCAAATCAAAATAAATAAAATAAGAAATTAGTATAAGTATGTTTAAGAGAGAATTAACAATAGATTAAAGCAAAAATTATCTCAAATTACTAAAATTTGATACTCAAAGAAGACTAGTTGTAATCTTGAAATGAAATCAAAGTTTAAAATACAAGCTCACACACCTATAGTGATTCTATAGCTGTTTTGTCAATCAAAGAATAAAATTTTAGAACGAACTTAAGAAAAAAAATTTAAGAATTTTTTTTATGTCATTTAGATAAATATTGAGATTTTGAGGGATTTTCAAAGTTGATAATGTACTTGGTAGGTATAGATTTTGAGAAATAAAAATAAGTTTACAAATTCTAGGATTTTGTAAGTTCTATAGCATGTTTATGAGTGAAAATTTGGTAGTTAATTTTTGTAATTATTTTGAGTTTGTATAAAAAATTTGAAGTCAATCAAATAGTTAGATTGAAGTGTATGAGGATTTTTGTGGATTGTAGTCTTAAAAATTAGGATTTAAAAAACTTGCGAGGATTTCTAAAATATCTATCAATTTTCTAGTTGGATTAAAATATAATTTTATTCAAAGTTAGCTAGCTTCAATTTCAACAATTAAAAAAAATTAGAAATAAATTGAACGATGAAATTAAGAGATTGTGGCTTGAAAATATCAACTTTAAGGTTGGAAAAGGAGGCCCGCCAACTCCTAAGTGGATATTGGAATTATTTTCTATTTGATATGTACAATCTTCTTTAATTTTTTTTTGCTTATTAATAACTTAATTATTGCAAGGTATAAAAATTTTGAATTAAAATCAAAAATTTTATTATTTTTTATAAAATTTTTAATCTACCAAAAGATTTGTAAAGAAGTTTTTTAAGATTTAAGATTAGATTAAAGATTGATAAGATTGATTTAAGGTCTAAGATTTAATTATGATTTATTTAAGATTAGATTAAAGATTGATAAGATTGATTTAAGGTTTAAGATTTGATTAGGATTTATTTGAGATTTATTTAGAATTTATCTAAGATAAAGTTAAGATTCAAGATTTTGTTTGGTTTAGATTAGAATTTGTCAAAGGTTTGATTAGAGTTTCACAAAGATTATATTAGGATTTATTTAGGATTAAGGATTTCATTATAATTTTTACTAAGGTTTGATTAAAGGTTTGATTAAAGTTCATTAAGATTTCAATTAAAATTATAATTAGAATTTTTTTTAAGATTTGACTAAGTTAATGAGGACTTATCAATCACAAGAGCATAATAAAGACAAATAAACTAGTGAGACTTCTCTCAAAGAAAGACGACAAAATAGAAATAACTTGATACGTATGTTAAGAAAAGAACTGGAATAGCTATTGCCAAAAGCCAAGAAAACTAGAAACCCTTGAAACTAAACTAGAAGCAAGAAAGGAGTTGACAAGAGTGAAGAAGGCTTTACTCTTGTCTCTATATATACTATCTAACTAGGGACTACGTGGGGACGTTCTATAGGACCTTCAATATGTGGTGACTTTGTAAGACACATGCCTTAACTTACAAGGTAAGTTTTTCTACGTGTGGGCCACATAGTTAGCTTGGTCTTCAAGCTAACAACATGTGTGGTACATGGCCAACTTGTTGACCACGTTTCTAATCCAAAAAGTCAATTAAAGACACCTATAAAGTCAAAGCAACATCTATGAAGCTTCTAGTAAGCTTTTATATCAAATACTATAGAATTAACTTACTTTTATCTACTTTTACTTGATTCTACCTATTTATACATGTAATTACTGGCTTACATGAGTATGTCTATGACATTACCCTCTCTTCTAGGGACGAGTTTTATGCAGAGCAGTCATCATTTGTTGAAGAAATCTATGATTTGACGAATTATATTCATCACAAACTGTGATCTTTATTCTCTTTGAAGATGATTGATAGGGCCTCTCAACCATCGATAGTGTCCCATACCATGGCGGGAAGACCACCTAGTTATTTGATCATTGTTGAGGCCTTCATAACTTCCTTCGAATAAAATATTTGAAACACCATCAAGAGTTGTTCCTACCTCTAGCAAAATCATAAAACATCGGGAGTCCTTTCCCAAGTCATGATACCAAACGCGTTGTATCTCACCATCTATTTGAGGAAGAACATGTCATTCTTGAAGATCTTCATCTCGATTGCATCATCTTGAAGGTTGTGACAATCGTAATGTCTCTTCTAACAGGTCAGCAAATAAAGGCTCTTGAGTCGAATCCGTTGGTTGTTGGTTCTCCATCTCTTGAGCATTACAACTACAAAGAAGTTACAAACAAGGATTGAAAGTAGAATGTTATCTTGCCTAGATCTTGTTTTTTTATAAAAAAGATTATCATCTTATTTTTGATGGATGTCATCGATGAAAATCTTCCATCGCCTTTGTTATATTTGTAAGTTTCTTTATTGGCTCCCATGTGCGTTCACTAATATCATATCCATGCCAATAGACAAGATATTCTAATTTATTTCGGTGCCACCTTGAATCTAAGACTTCTTCTACTTCAAACTCTTGATTATTGCTCACTTTTATAAGAGGAAGTGGAGCTAGTCTTTTTCTTGATATGTCGATTGTCTTCTATGATTCAAGAAGAGATACATGGAATACTAGATGGATTTTTATTGACTCCAATGGATGTAAACGATATGCAACTGGATTGATTTGTGCAAAAATAGAAAATGGTCCAAGCCTTTGATAGTCCAACTTATCACAAAGACTAGTGGTTTTGATATTACGGCAAAGTAGCCATATCTTATCATCCAAGTGGAATAGTAGTTATTCCTTTCGATAGACATTCGCATGGTTCTTTTGTTGTTCTTAAGCTTCTTTTAACTACGCCTTCATCGTTGCATGTAGCTCTGATAAATGAATTGCCAAATCTTTCATAGGAGGATTATCAACTTTTGAAAAGTCAAAAGTATCAAGTCGTGGATGATAACCATAATTAACAAAGAAAGGTGTTTATTTTGTAGAAAAATGTACTGTATTATTATAAGTAAATTCTTCCAATGGCAAAAGAATTGTCCAATCATCTTGTTGGTAATTAATGGTACATCTTAAATATTGCTCCAAAACTTGATTAACACGTTCGGTTTGTCCATCAGTTTGAGGATGGAATACCGAAGATAGTTTTATATCCACTTTTAGAATCTTAAAAAGAGTCTACTAAAATCTTGATACAAATTGAGTTTTGCAATCTGATATAATATCCTTGGGTAATCCATGATAGCGATAGATATTGTCAAGAAAGAGCTTAGTTGTTTCTTCACCTGTGATAGATTTTGTACATGGTACAAAATGTGCCATGTTGATAAAATGATCTACTATCACAAATATAGAGTCATAAGAACCTAAGATTGGAAGATCTGTGATGAAATCCATAGAAATAGAAGACCATGGTTGTTTTGAAATGGGTAATGGCTGAAGGAGTCTGTAAGGTCGAAGACGAGGAGTTTTTGGTCTCGAGCAAACATCACAAGATTGTACAAAATCTTTGACTATTTTTCACATTTGTGGCCACTAAAAGTCCCTCGATATTAGTTCCAAAGTTTTAATGTACCCAAAATGTCCTGCTAATGGAAATTCATGACGAGTTTGAAGAACACATAATCGAGCTTCACCTTCTGGATCATATAGGCATCCTACAAAATATAGTAGATTCTTCTTGAATTCAAACTTAGAAGTATCATGAGACTTTGAAGAATTTCCTTTATTATCACGAATAAGAAAATCAGAAGACATACTTGATTGAACTTCCTTAATAAAAGTTGAATCACAGTTAGTATTGATTTCATTACTCAAAGATGAAGATGCTCTGGCTTCAAGAGAATTTTTTGTTGTTGATCAAAAGTAGCATCTCCTTTCTTTGGTGCAAGATAAGATCGTCTAGACAGTGCATCTAAAAAAACTTATTGTTTTCTTGGTCAATAAGTGAACTTGAATTCGAATCTTCATAAAGACATATTCCAACCGGCTTGGCGATGATTCAAAATACGTGCTGACATAAAATATTTGTACACACTGAGACTGGACTAGAAGCACCTTCTAGACAATGGCACCATTCTTGAAACAAATCCATAATTGCAAGAAGTTCTTTATCGTGGATCTCGTAGTTGAACTTGGCTATTGAAATTTTTTTGGAATGAAAAGCTATTGGGTGAAGTTTATCATCTGTTCCCATTTGTGACAATATGGCACCCAAAGCAAAGTCAGATGTGTCTATTTCTATAAAAAAATGGCTTAGAAAAATTGATGCGATATAAGATTGGTATAAAAACAAAGGGTGTCTTCAAAGCTTCGAATGTTAGTTCTACTTCTTGATTCCATTAAAGTTTGTCTTTGCAAGTGAAACATGTAAGTGAAGCTGCAACTTGAGAGAAGTCATTGATGAAGATCCGATAGTAGTTAGCAAATTCCAAAAAGCATTGGACATCTCTTACCATTTTTGAGATCTTCCAATCCATAATAATTTGAACTTTCTTAAGATCCATCATAAGTCCATCATTTGAATTGATGTATCGTAAGAAGTCGACTTGAGTAGTGTGAAATACATACTTTTCTATCTTGGCATAGAGTCTTGCATCTCTTATTTTTTGTAATATTTAGCGAACATGAAGTTCATATTCTTTTGACTTCTTAGAATAGATTAAGATGTCGTCTAGGTAATAGACAACAAAATCATCTAAAAACTCTAGAAAAACATCATTCATTAGATGTTGAAATGGTGCTTGTGCATTTGTAAGTCTAAAAGGCATGACATTATATTCAAAATGTCCTTACCTTATTCGAAATACAATCTTCCATTCATCTCTTTCTTTGATGCGTAGCAAGTTGTATGCTCCACGTAGATCTATTTTTGTATAGATCTTAGGAGGATTCAACTGATTAAAGAGTCCAGTTATTAAAGGTAGTGGGTACTTATTTTTGATAGTGATTTTGTTGAGTCTTCCATAATCATCACACATCCGCAATGATCCATCTTTTTTCTTCACAAATAAAATTAGAGCTCCTCCTAGAGATTTGGAATGGCGTATGAAGTTCTTGGCCAAATTCTCTTCAATATACTTCTTGAGTTCAGCTAACTCATCTTGAGATAAATTGTAGATTGGTCCAAATGGAGATTGTGCTCTTTCTTGAAGGTCAATTGAGCAGTCATAGGAATGATATTCTGGAAGAGTATCTGCATTCTTTTTCACAAATATATCTTAAAAATCTTGATATTGGCTTGGAATGCCACTTCAAGTCTTTCCACTAATAGAAACAAATGTGGCATAAATGACACAAGGTGATCCTTCTTTTGCAGCATGCAAGAAAGGACTTGTACCTACAAATATAGGTTTAATTATACTAGACTTATGACTTTCTACTTGATTAACTACATTCTTAGTTATTCTTTTAGAAAAGTCAAGACTACGAGAAGTCCAATCTATTTGAGGGTTACATTTTTCTAGCCACGATAAATCTAAAATAACTTGTTTAGAAAGAGATCTATGATATTAAATATTACAAAGTTACTATGACCATTAGTTGCTATTTCTATAGGAATGGTTTCATGAGTAACATCACTTGAAGACAACAAACGACCATCTATGACTTCTACATGAACAAGTTTAATTTTCTTTACTAAAAATATGCTATGTCTTATAACAAATTTTTCATCTAAAAAACATGCTGAGGCTCTTGAAACTACCAAGGTGTCATGGACATACTCATATAAGCCAGTTATTACAAATACAAATAAGTAGAAGTAAGTAAAAGTAGATAAAAGTAAATTAATTCTATAGTATTTGATATAGAAGCTTCCTAAAAGCTTCATAGACACTGCTTTTACTTCATAGGTGTCTTTAATTGACTTTTTGGATTAGAGACGTGGTCAACAAGTTGGCCTTATGCCACACATGTTGTTAGCTTGAAGATCGAGCTAACTATGTGGCCCATACGTAGAAAAACTTGCCTTGTAAGTCAAGGCATGTATCCTATAAAGTCAACACATATTAGAGGTCCTATAAAACGTTGCCATGTAGCTCCTAGTTAAATAGTATATATAGAGACAAGAGTGAAGCCTTCTTCACTCTTGTCAATTCCTTTTTTGCTTCCAGTTTAGTTTCAAGAGTCTCTAGTTTTCTTGTCTTTTGGCAATAGCCATTCTAGTTTCTTTTTTAATATACATATTTGTTTATTTATATTTTGTTACCTTTATTTGAGTGAAGGCTTACTTGTCTGAATTGTTTTTTCATTGATTTCTTGTCCTTGACAGATTGATAAGAGTATACCTGTAATATCAGAGCTTTATCTAATCTTGATTAAGAATGGATTACCCATTTTTTTTATAATATATAAGCAAATTAGAAGTTGCGGATTACCCACTTCTAAACTGATATTGTCCTTAGTATTTTCTTTGTTCTCAAGTCCTCTTTTGTATTTGTTTTGAGCGATATTAGATATCTTCTTTTTTTTAAGTGTTATCATGGCAGAACTTATTGAAATGAAGAATGCAATGGCACAAATGCAAGAGCAATTGAAGGAGTTAATGCTTGCGATGCATCAACTCAATTTACCACCATAAGGAGCAACAAGATTGGCAAGAAGTGAAGATATAGAAATGGTTGGAGCTACTTCAACATCTGCACCAAACCATGTCCTTTCTCCTATGATGGAACGCCCTTCCAGTGTTAGAGAACTAAGAATTGTCCTACTTGAGAAGTTTGATGGCACCAGATCCACGTTTCAAGGATTTATCAATTAAGTACAACTTGTGATGAACTTCACCCTCAAAGCTATCCAACTCCAAGATCGCAAGTTAGATTCATTGATATGCTTCTTTCAAGTTTAGCACTATCGTGGTTATCATCTTTTCTTGAACAACGAGATCCAATATAGGATAATCTAGTGGCTTTTTTGGCGGAGTTTTGATCCATGTGTAGAGAACATGATGTAATTCGTGTTGCAACATTTTATGACAAGGTAATTGATCAGTAATGTTGTATGCTTCATAATTTTGACAACTTGCAACTGATATCAAGTGAAATAATAGTATAATTATTAGCCAATTTCTCTACGGATTATAATATGAGGGAAAAAAATTAATGCTCAACTTACCTGATCCTCAAAATATTAGGTCAAGCAATTGACTTTGCTGTGAAGTGCAACAATCACCTTTTTGAATTTCAATCTAAGAACCATACAAGTGGACCTCAACGTTACTATAATTCAATGGCAATACCAACACCTCTTCAACACATACATTTGGAAGTAGAGGTTATACAAATTGATGCAGTATATTTTAAACCTCTTATTCAACAAAAAAAGACTCGTTGTCATCAAGAAAGATTATATTTATATTGTGGAGAACCAAAACACACTGCTCAATATTATCCAAAGAAATGACGCAACTACAAAATAAGGAGTATGGCTGTAAAAGAAGACAATATATCAAAAAATGATTTTGTCCAGCTATAATAGGGACCGTGCGGCTGGAACCTTGTACAATATCTAGTAAAGGTCCTATTCTCTCCTCAGAGCCCTCTCCTTGTTTTATATTAAATGTTATTTTAGGACCTAAACATTACAAAGCCTCTACCTTGTTTGATTCAAGAGCCTCAACGTGTTTTTTAGATGAAGAATTTACTAAAAGATATAGCATATCTTTAATAAAGAAAACTAAACCTGTTCATCTAGAAGTCATAGATGGTCGTCTGTTGTCTTCTGGAGATATTACTCATGAAATCCTTCCTATAGAAGTAATAATCAATGGTCATAATAGCTTTGTAGTATTTAATATCATTACATCTCTCTCTAATCCAGTCATTTTAGGTTTATCATGGTTAAAAAAATACAATCCTCAAATAGATTAGATTTCTCGAATTCTTACTTTCTCTAAAAGTATAACTAACATTGTAGTTAATCAAGTAGAGAGTCATAAGTCTAGTTCAATTAAACTTGTGTTTATAGATGCAAAAGCTTGCTATGAAAGAATCACCATATATTGTTTATGCCACACCTGTTTTTACTAGTGGAAAGACTTCAAGTGGCATTCCAAGCCAATATCAAGAATTTTAAGATCTATTTAAAAAAAAAAATGCGGATACACTCTCAGAACATCGGTCCTATGATTGCTCAATTGACCTTCAAGAAGGAGCACAACCGCCATTTGGACCAATCTATAGTTTATAACAAAATGAGTTGACTAAACTCAAGGAGTATATTGAAGAAAATCTAGCCAAGAATTTCATATGCCATTCTAAATCTCCAACAGGAGCTCCAATTATTTTTCTGAAGAAAAAAGATGGATCATTGCGGATGTGTGATGATTATCGAGGACTTAACAAGATTACCATCAAGAACAGGTATGCACTACCTTTAATATCTGGACTTCTTGATCAGCTGAATTAAGCTAAGATCTATACAAAAATAGATCTCCGGAGAGCATACAATCTAGTATGCATCAAAGAAGGAGATAAATGGAAGACTGCATTTTGAACTAGGTATAGATATTTTGAATACAACATCATGCTTTTTGCTCTTACAAATGCACCAGCAGCTTTTCAACATCTAATGAATGATGTTTTTTGAGAGTTATTGGACGATTTTGTAGTCTGTTATCTAGATGACATTTTGATCTATTCTAAGAATCCAAAAAAACATGAACTTCATGTTCGTCATGTGTTACAAAAATTAAAAGATGCAAGATTCTATGCCAAGATAGAAAAGTGTGTATTTCATACTACTCAAGTCGATTTCTTAGGTTACATCATTTCAAATGATGGACTAATGATGGATCCTAAGAAAGTTCAAACTATTATGGATTGGAAGATCCCAAAAATAATAAGAGATGTCCAATGCTTTTTGGGATTTGCCAACTATTATTGGATCTTCATCAAAGTCTTCTCTCGAGTTGCAGCTCCACTTACACGTTTGACTTTTAAAGACAAACTCCAATGGAATCAAGAAGTGCAAGTTGCATTTGAATCTTTGAAGATAGCGTTTGTTTTTGCACCAATCTTGTATCGTGTTGATTTTTTCAAAGCATTCTTTATGGAAACAGATCCATCAGACTTTACTCTGGCTGTGGTTTTGTCACAAATGGGAACAGATGATAAACTTCATCTAGTAGCCTTTCATTTAAGAAAATTCTCATCAGCAGAAATCAATTATGAGATCCATGATAAACAACTTCTTGTAATTGAAGATTCTTTTCAAGAATGGCATCATTATCTAGAAGGCACTTCTACTCCAATCACCATGTATATGGATCACAAGAACCTCGAGTATTTCATGTCAATATGCATATTAAATCATTGTCAAGCTCGTTGGAGCATGTCTTTATGAAGATTCGAGTTCATCATCACTTATCGACTAAGAAAACAACAAGGTTTGTCCGATGCACTCTTTAGACGATCTTATCTTACACCAAAAGAAGAAGATGCAACTTTTTAGCAACAAACAATGATTCTCTTGAAGTTGGAGCAATTTCATCTTCGAGCAATAAAATCAACATTGACTGTTGATTTAACTTTTTTCAAGCAAGTCCAATTAAGTATGTCTTCAGACCCTCTTATTCATGATATCAAGAATAATTCTTTTAAATCTCATGACGTCTCTAAATTCGAGTTCAAGAACAACCTACTCTATTTCGAAGAATGCCTATATGATCCAGAAGGTGAAGCTCGATTATGTGTTCTTCAAGCTCTTCATGACTTTCTATTAGCAGGACATTTTGGGTACATTAAAACTTTGGAACTAATATCGAGGGACTTTTAGTGGCCACAAATGTGAAAAATAGTCAAAGATTTTGTACAATCTTGTGATGTTTGCTCGAGACCAAAAACTCCTCGTCTTCGACCTTACAGACTCCTTCAGCCATTACCCATTTCAAAACAACCATGGTCTTCTATTTCTATGGATTTCATCACAGATCTTCCAATCTTAGGTTCTTATGACTCTATATTTGTGATAGTAGATCATTTTATCAACATGGCACATTTTGTACCATGTACAAAATCTATCACAGGTGAAGAAACAACTAAGCTCTTTCTTGACAATATCTATCGCTATCATGGATTACCCAAGGATATTATATCAGATTGCAAAACTCAATTTGTATCAAGATTTTAGTAGACTCTTTTTAAGATTCTAAAAGTGGATATAAAACTATCTTCGGTATTCCATCCTCAAACTGATGGACAAACCGAACGTGTTAATCAAGTTTTGGAGCAATATTTAAGATGTACCATTAATTACCAACAAGATGATTGGACAATTCTTTTGCCATTGGAAGAATTTACTTATAATAATACAGTACATTTTTCTACAAAATAAACACCTTTCTTTGTTAATTATGGTTATCATCCACGACTTGATACTTTTGACTTTTCAAAAGTTGATAATCCTCCTATGAAAGATTTGGCAATTCATTTATCAGAGCTACATGCAACGATGAAGGCGTAGTTAAAAGAAGCTTAAGAACAACAAAAGAACCATGCGAATGTCTATCGAAAGGAATAACTACTATTCCTCTTGGGTGATAAGGTATGGCTACTTCATTCTAATATCAAGACCATTAGTCTTTGTGATAAGTTGGACTATCAAAGGCTTGGACCATTTTCTATTTTTGCACAAATCAATCCAGTTGCATATCGTTTATATCCATCGGAGTCAATAAAAATCCATCCAGTACTCCATGTATCTCTTCTTGAATCATAGAAGACAATTGACATATCAAGAAAAAGACTAGCTCCACTTCCTCTTATAAAAGTGAGCAATAATCAAGAGTTTGAAGTAGAAGAAGTCTTAGATTCAAGGTGGTACCAAAATAAATTAGAATATCTTGTCTATTGGCATGGATATGATATTAGTGAACGCACATGGAAGCCAATAAAGAATCTTACAAATATAATAAAGGCGATGGAGGATTTTTATTGACGACATCCATCAAAAATAAGATGAAAACCTTCTTTATAAAAAAAACAAGATCTAGGCAAGATAACATTCTACTTTCAATCCTTGTTTGTAACTTCTTTGTAGTTGTAATGCTCAAGAGATGGAGAACCAACAACCAACGGATTCGACTCAAGAGCCTTTATTTGCTGACCTGTTAGAAGAGACATTACGATTGTCACAACCTTCAAGATGATGCAATCGAGATGAAGATCTTCAAGAATGACATGTTCTTCCTCAAATAGATGGTGAGATACAACACGTTTGGTATCATGACTTGGGAAAGGACTCCCGATGTTTTATGATTTTGCTAGAGGTAGGAACAACTCTTGATGGTGTTTCAAATATTTTATTCGAAGGAAGTTATGAAGGCCTCAACAATGATCAAATAACTAGGTGGTCTTCCCGCCATGGTATGGGACACTATCGATGGTTGAGAGGCCCTATCAATCATCTTCAAAGAGAATAAAGATCACAGTTTGTGATGAATATAATTCGTCAAATCATAGATTTCTTCAACAAATGATGACTGCTCTGCGTAAAACTCGTCCCTAAAAGAGAGGGTAATATCACGGACATACTCATGTAAGCCAGTAATTACATGTATAAATAGGTAGAATCAAGTAAAAGTAGATAAAAGTAAGTTAATTCTATAGTATTTCATATATAAGCTTACTAGAAGCTTCATAGATGTTGCTTTGACTTTATAGGTGTCTTTAATTGATTTTTTGGATTAGAAACATGGTCAACAAGTTGGCCATGTACCATACATGTTGTTAGCTTGAAGATCAAGCTAACTATGTGGCCCACATGTAGAAAAACTTGCCTTGTAAGTTAAGGCATGTGTCCTACAAAGTCAATATATATTGGAGGTCCTATAGAACGTCCCCACGTAGTCCCTAGTTAGATAGTATATATAGAGACAAGAGTAAAGCCTTCTTCACTCTTGTCAATTCCTTTCTTACTTCTTGTTTAGTATCAAGGGTTTCTAGTTTTTCTTGTCTTTTGGCAATAGTCGTTCCAGTTTCTCTTTCAATATACATACTTATTTATTTATATTTTGTTACCTTTTTTTAGTGATGGCTCATTTGTTTGATTTAGTTTTTGATCGAGTTCTTCTCCTTGATACATGGCAGAGGCTTTGAGATGTTTAGGTTGTAGAATAATATTTATCGTAAAACATGGAAACGGTTCTAAGTAGAGGATATGACCTTGATTAGGCATTGTACAAGGTTCCAACTTCACGGTCTACATTGTAGCTAGACAAAATTATTTTTCCACATGTTATCTCCTTTGATTGCCGTACTCCTCATTTTTTGGTTGCGTTGCTTCTTTGGACAATGTTAAGCAGTGTGTTTAGGTTCTCCTCAATATAAGCACAATCCTTCATGACAATGACGATTCTTTTCTTGCTTAGTAAGAGGTTTGAAACATATTGCATCAATTTGCATATCCCCTACTTCCTAATGTATGTGTTGAAGAGATGTTGGTGTTGCTATTGAATTATAGTAACGTTGAGGTCCACTTGTATGATTCTCAGATTAAAATTCAGAAAGGTGATTGTCACACTTCACAACAAAGTCAATTGCTTGACTTAATGTTTGAGGATCAGGTAAGTCGAGTATTAATTTTTTTATCTCATATTATAATCCGTAGAGAAATTGGCTAATAAGTGCAGCAACATCCCACTTGATATCAGTTGCAAGTTGTCAAAATTGTGAAGCATAAAATATTACTGATCGATTGCCTTGTCATAAAATATGGATCTTATTGGTGCTATACGAATTGCATCATGTTTTCCATACATGGACCAAAACTTCGCCAAAAAAGCCTGTAGATTATCCAATATTGGATCTCTTTGTTCAAGAAAAGATGAAAATTATGATAATGCTGAACCTGAAAGAAGCGTACTAATGAATCTAACTTGTGATCTTGGAGTTGTATAGCTTTGGAGTTAAAGTTCAATCACAAGTTGTACTTAATTGATAAATCTTCTAAACTTTGGTCTGGTACCATCAAACTTCTTGGTTAGGGTAATTCTTAGTTCCCTAACAATGGAAGGGCATTCCACCATAGGAGAAGGAACATAATTTGGTACAAATGTTGAAGTAGCTCCAATCATTTCTATATCTTCACTTCCTGCCAATTTTATTGTTTCTTGTAGTGGTAAATTGAGTTGATGCATCATAAGCATTAACTCTCTCAATTGTTTTTACATTTGTGCTATTGCACTCTTCATTTTAGCAAGTTTTACCATAATAACACTTAAAAAAGAGAGGATGTCTAATATTACTTAAAACAAATACATAAGAGGACTTGAGAATAAAAAAATACTAAGGACAATATTAGTTTAGAAGAAGATAATCCGCAACTTCTAATATGCTTATGTCTTATCAAGAAAAATGGGTAATCCACTCTTAATCAAGATTAGATAAAACTTTGATATTATAAGTGTAATCTTATCAATCTGTCAAGGACAAAAACATGATAAAGACAAATAAATAAGTGAGACTTCTTTCAAAGAAAGATGAAAAAATAGAAATAACTTAACATATATATTAAGAAAGAAATTGGAATGGCTATTACCAAAAGCCAAGAAAACTAGAGACCCTTGAAACTAAACTGGAACCAAAAAAGGAGTTGATAAGAGTGAAGAAGGCTTCACTCTTGTCTCTATATATACTATCTAACTAAGGACTACGTGGCGATGTTCTATACGACCTCCAATATGTGTTGAGTTTGTATGACACATGCCTTGACTTACAAGGCAAGTTTTTCTACATGTGGGCCACATAGTTAGCTTGGTTTTCAAGCTAACAATATGTGTGGCACATGGCCAACTTGTTGACCATGTTTCTAATCCAAAAAGTCAATTTAAGACACCTATAAAGTTAAAGCAGTATCTATGAAGCTTCTAGGAAGCTTCTCTACTAAATACTATAAAATTAACTTGCTTTTATCTATTTTTACTTGATTCTACTTATTTATATATGTAATTACTGGCTTACATGAGTGTGTCCGTGACAGGATCGCAATTAGGATTTTACTTAAAATTGACTTAGGATTTGATTAAATTTTATTTAAAATTTATTTTTAAATTTTTATTTTTAGTATTTTAAGAAGATTATTTTTATTTTTATAAAAAAAATATTTCTTATATTTTTTTAAGATTATTTTTATTTTATGAAAGGTTTATTTTTATATTTTTTTAAGTTTTTTATTTTTTATTTTTTAGATTAATTTGTGATTTTTTTGTATTTCTTTTATAACTTCTTTTAAATTTATTTTAGATTAGTTAAAGTTTGATTATAATTAGTATGGATTACTTAAAGTTTATTTTAGACTCTATTAGACTTGGTAGGATTGTTGTTGTATTTTTATTTATCTTCTACAACTATGTATCGAATGCATTCTTAAGCAAGAATATATATATTACAACAATACTTTGTTTGTTTATTAATTTGAAGATAAAAAAACCAAAGATAACTTTATATCCACTTTTAAAATCTTAAAAAGAATTTTCTAAAATCTTGATATGAATTAAATCTCCTTATTTGATATAATATCCTTAAACTATCCATGATAGCAATAGATGTTGTCAAGAATAATTTTATATCTTTCTTCACCTCTAATAAATTTTATACATGGTTCAAAATGCACCATTTTGATAAAATGTTCTAATATCAAAAGTGTATAATCACAAAAACTTAAAATTATAAGATTCTTGATAAAATCCATAAAAACAAAAGATTGTTCTTTATTAATTAAAAGCTACATTTTTCTTTTAGTATAAGATAAGAACGTCAAAAAAGGGCGTTTAACAATATTGTTATTTTTTGGATTAATAAGTGATCTTGAAATCAAATCTTGATAAAAACATGCTCCAACATGCTTGACAAGTATTCAAAATATGTGTTGACATGAAATACTTAAGATCCTTATGATTTGTATATATAATGACTAGACATTGAATGCCTTCTAGATAATGATGCCATTCTTAAAATGAATCCATGATTACAAGAACTTCTTTGTTGTAGATTTCATAATTGATTTGAGCTATTAAAAAAAATTGGAATAAAAAACTACTAAATGGAGTTTTTTATTTGTTTCTATTTTTATTAATATGGCTTCTAAAGCAAAGCCTAATGCATTTTTTTTTACAAAGATAATCTTTGAGAAGTCAATGCAAAATAAGACTAATGCAAAAATAAAAGTTATCTTTGCAACTTTGAAAATTGCTTCAACTTCTTTGCTTTACTTAAGTTTGACTTTACTTGTTAGACATGTAAGATGACCCTCAATTTTTAAAAAAAATTGATGAAGATTCAATAATAATTGGCCAAACTTAAAAAATATTGTACAACTTTGACTATTTTGAGATCTTTCAATTTACAATAGTTTAAACTTTTTTAGGATCCATCGTGAAGCTATCATTTCAAATGATGTATCTTAAGAAGTCAACTTGAGTTGTGTAAAATAGACACTTTTTCATCTTGGCATATAATCTTACATTTTTTAATTTTTATAATATATGACAAACATAAAATTTATACTTTTTTAAATTCTTAGAATAGATTAAAATATTTTTTAATTAATAGATAATAAAATCATCAATAAATTGACAAAAGACATCATTTATTAGATGTTAAAAAGCAGGAAGAGCATTTATGAATCAAAAAGATATGATATTATATTTAAAATATCCATATTTGATTTAAAATATAATTTTCTATTTATTTCTTTCTTTGATGTATATCAGATTATATGTTCTTTATAGATCTATCTTTGTATAAATTTTTGCTTGATTGAGTCAATCAAAAAGTCTTGAAATCAAATGTAGATGATATCTATTCTTAATCGTAATCTTGTTGAATCTTTGATAGTCCACACACATTAGTAGGGATCTGTCTTTCTTCTTTACAAATAAAATAGAAGTATTTGTTGAAAATTTTGAATGGCATATGAAGTTTTTAACCAAATTTTTGTTAACATATTCCTTGAGTGCAATCAACTTGTTTTGCAATAAGCTATAGATTGGTCTAAATGGTGATTAAGCTCTTTCTTGAAGATCAATGGAACTGTCATAATGATAATGCTCTAAAAGAATATTGATATTTTTTTTCTTGAAAATATCTTGATATTAACTTAAAATATTGATTTTAGTTTTTTTACTATCAAAAATAGGTGTGGCATATATTATAAAAGATGATTCTTCTTTTGCAACATACATTAAAGTTCTTACACCTATCAATAAGGATTTGGTTATATTGGACTTATGAGTTTCTATTTGATTAATAAAATATTATTTTAAACTACAAAAAATATCAAGGTTACAAAAAATCTAACATGTTTGAAGGTCATACTTCTTTAATCATAATAATTCTAAAAAGATTGCATTGAATGAAGATCTAATGATATTAAATATTACCAAGCTATTATAAATATTAGTTATTACATCTAAAAGAATTATTTTATAAATAACATCTTCAAAAGACAATAAACAACCATCTATGACTTCTACATGCACAGATTTTATTTTCTTCACTTAGATAATTTTAATTATTTTACAAAAAAATTATTTGTAAAACATATTGAGGCTTCTCAATCTAATAATGCAAAGATTTTATGATTTTTTGGTTCTAAATAAAATTCTATTGTAAAATAAGATAAAAGATGTGAAAAAAAAATAAGACCTTTACTTAGTGTTGCACAAGATTTCATGTGCATAGTTCCTATTGTAACTAGAGATATTTGTTTTTTGAGATATTATCTTTTTTGGCAACCATGCTTCTCATTTTGTGATTATATTACTTTTGTGGAAAATCTTAAGTATTGTGCTTGGATTTCCCACAATATAGGCATAAACCTCATTGATAATATAAAGATTTTTCTTACTCAAAAAGAAGTTAAAAATATATCATATCAATTTGCATAGATTTTGATCTTGATGAATAAGCTTTTATAAACTTAGAAGATTTTTTTATGACTTGACTTGTACTTCTTCAACCAAATCTTTATTTTTGGTATTTTTCAAAGAATTGATTGAAGCACATAATAAATTGAGTAATAAATTGCTCCAATGAATTTACTTTTGATATTGTCAACAATAAATCTTTGATATTATCTTTTAACTCATACCAAAATTGATTGATAAAGGTATTATTACTCCAATCTATATTACAAGTAAGGTTTTAAAATTCAATAGCATATATAATAGTTGAATATGATTTTTATTGTAAAGATAAAATTTTGGTCTCTATTATTCTTTTTCAATCACTTTCTCCAAATAATGCCATAAAGACTTTCAAAAATGAATTTAAATCATAGAATAGTCATGAATTATTTTCTATCAAAGAGGCAAACTATAAGAGAATACTCCTAAATAGAAGTGTGCCTATGTATCCAATTTGAGTAAATTCGTCAAAGTATTAGAAAAGATGCAACCTTAGATAGAGCTTCTGTCAAGAACAAAGACTCGATGAGGGAAAATATACACAAAAAGGCTATCTCGATATAATAAGTCAAAATATAAACAAGTATGTATATTAAAAGGAAACTGGAATGGCTATTGCCACAAGACAAGAAACTAAAGACTCTTGAACCTGGTCTAGGAGCAAGAAAGAAGTTGAGAAGAGTGAAGAGAGCTTCACTCTTGCCTCTATATATACTATCTAACTAGAAGCCATGTGGCGATATTCTATAAGACCTCCAATATGTGTTGACTTTCTAGGCCACATGTCTTTGCTTGTAAGGCAAGTTTTCTATGAGTGGACTACGTAGTTAGCTTGTCCTTCAAGCTACCAACATGTGTGGCACATGGCTAACTTGTTGACCAAGTTTCTAACCTAAAAGTCAACTATGGACTCCTATAAGGTCAAAGCAGCGTCTATGAAGCTTCTAGGAAGCTTTTCTAGAAAATATTACACAATTAACCTACTTTTATCTACTTTTACATACTTTTATCGACTCTTGTAGGTAATTATATGTATATCCGTGACATTACCCCCCCTTCTAGGCACGAGTTTCACGAGGAGCGGTGATTATATGTTGAGAAAGTCTAATATGCGGCGAATTGTATTTGCTACATACTCTGATCTCTGTTCTCTTCGAAGGTAGTTGATGGATCTTCTTAGCCATCGATAATGTCCCATTCCAGGGCGAGAAGACCACCCTGTTATTTGATCATTATTGAGGCCTTCATAACTTCCTTCAAATAATACATTTGAAACACCATCAGCAGTCGTTCCTATCTCCAGTAATATCACCAAACATCGAGAATCTCTTCCAAGGTCGTGATACCAAACGCGTTGTATCTCACCATCTATTCGAGGAAGAACATGTCGTTCTTGAAGATCTTCATCTCGATTGCGTCGTCTTGAAGGTTGTGAAAATCGTAATGTCTCGTTTGATAGGTCAGCAAATGAAGGTTCTTGAGTTGAATCCGCTGGTTGTTGGCTCTCCATCTAATTAGCGTCACAAATGCAAAGAAGTTACAAACAAGGATAGGAAATTGAATGTTATCTTGCCTCAATCTTGTCTCTTTTATAAGAGAGATTTTCATCTTGGTTTTGATGGATGTCGTTGATGAAAAACTTTGACTTTAGCTGATGCATTTGTTAGATTCTTGGATGGCTCCCATGTGCATTCACTAATATCATATCCGCGCCAATGAACACGATATTCAAGCTTATTTCAGTGCCGCTTTGAGTCTAATATCTCTTCCACCTCAAATTCTTCATTATTATCTACTTTTGTAGGAGGCGGTGGCATTTGTCTTCTTCCTTGTATATCCACTGTCTTATATGGTTCAAGAAGAGACACGTGGAATATAGGATGGATCTTCATTGACTCCGGTAGATGTAACCGATATGCAACTGGGTTGCTCTGTTTAGAAACATAAAAGGGGCCAAGCCTACGATAGTCCAACTTGTCACAAGGTCGAGTAGTCTTGATATTGCGACGAAGTAGCCATACCTTATCACCCACGTTGAGTTGTGGTTGCTCCTTACGATATAGATGTACGTTTATCTTTTGTCGTTCTTGAGCTTCCTTCAATTGTGTCTTCATTATTGCATGTAACTCTGACAACCGATTTGCCATATCTTCTACTGCAGGATTATCAACTTTTGAAAAATCAAAAGTATCAAGTCATGGATGATAGCCATAATTGGCAAAGAAAGGTGTTTGTTGCGTGGAAGAATGTACCGTATTATTATAAGCAAACTCTGCCAATGGCAGAAGGGTTGTCCAATCATCTTGTTGGTAGTTGATAGTACACCTTAAATATTGCTCCAAGACTTGGTTTACGTGCTCTGTTTGTCCATCAGTTTGAGGATGGAAAGCCGAAGATAGCTTTATGTCCACTTTTAAAAACTTGAAAAGGGTCCTCTAGAATCTTGACACAAATTGAGTTCCCCTATCCGATATGATATCTTTAGGTAATCCATGATAGCGATAGATATTATCAATGAAAAGCTTAGCTGTTTCTTCACTTGTGATAGATTTTGTACATAGCACAAAGTGTGCCATCTTGGTGAAACGATCTACTATCACAAATATAGAATCATAAGATCTTGAGCTTGGAAGATCTGTGATGAAATTTATAGAAACAGAAGACCATGGTTGTTCTGGTATAGGTAATGGCTGAAGAAGTCCGTAAGGTCGATGACGAGGAATTTTTGATCTTGAACAAATATCACATGATTGTACAAAGTCTTTGACTGACTTTCACATTTGTGGCCACCAAAAATCTCTTGATATGAGTTCCAAAGTCTTATTATATCCAAAGTACCCTGCTGTTGGAAAGTCATGACGTGCTTGAAGAACACGTAAACGTGCTTCTTCTTCTGGAATATATAGGCGTCCTTCAAAATATAATAGATTATTCTTGAACTCGAACTTAGAAGGATCATGAGACTTGAAAGAATTATTCTCGATATCATGAACAAGAAGGTCTAAGGATATACTGGACTGGATTTGCTTGAGCAAAGTTGAATCAACAGTCAATGTTGATTTCATTGCTCGAAGATGAAATTGCTCCGATTTCAAGAGGACCATTCTTTGTTGCTCAAAAGCTGCATCTCCTTCTTTTGGTACAAAAGAAGAACGTCTAGATAGGACATCGGACAAACCTTGTTGTTTTCCTGGCCGATAAGTGATAATGAACTCGAATCTTGACAAAGACATACTCCAACGAGCTTGACGACAATTCAATACGCGTGCTGACATAAAATACTCGAGGTTCTTGTGATCTGTATATATAGTGACTGGACTAGAAGCGCCTTCTAGATAATGACGCCATTCTTGAAAGGAATCCACGATCGCAAGAAGTTCTTTATCGTAGATCTCATAATTGATCTCGGCTGCTGAGAATTTTCTTGAATGAAAAGCTATCGGATGAAGTTTGTTATCTGATCCCATTTGTGATAAAACTGCACCCAAGGCAAAATCTGATGCATCTGTTTCCATAAAAAATGCCTTGGAAAAGTCAACACGATATAAGACTGGTGCAGAGACAAACGATGTCTTCAAGGCTTCAAATGTTGCTTCCGCTTCTTGATTCCATTGGAATTTATCTTTACTAGTCAAGCGTATAAGTGGAGCTGCAACTCGTGAGAAATCTTTGATGAAGATCCGATAGTAATTGGCAAATCCCAAGAAACATTGGACATCTCTTATTGTCCTTGGAATCTTCCAATCCATGATTATTTGGACTTTCTTAGAATCCATCATGAGACCATCATTTGAAATGATGTATCTTAAAAAGTCAACTTGAGTAGTGTGAAATACATACTTTTCCATCTTGGCGTACAATCTTGCATCTCTAAGATTTTGTAATACTTGACGAACATGTATTTCATGTTCTTCAACGTTCTTAGAATAGATCAGGATATCATCTAGATAGCAGACGACAAAATTGTCTAAGAATTCATGAAATACATCATTCATGAGATGTTGAAAAGCAAATGGTGCATTCGTGAGTCCAAAGGGCATGGCATTATATTCGAAATGTCCATACCTGGTTCAAAACGCAGTCTTCCATTCATCTCCTTCTTTGATCCGTACTAGATTATATGCTCCTCTTAGATCTATTTTTGTATAGATCTTAGCTTGATTCAACTGGTCAAGGAGTCCTGATATCAAAGGTAATGGATACATGTTCTTGATTGTGATCTTATTGAGTCCTCGATAATCAACACACATTCATAAAGATCCATCTTTTTTCTTTACGAATAGAATTGGAGCTCCTGCTCGAGATTTTGAATGGCCTATGAAATTCTTCGCTAAATTCTCGTCAATATATGTCTTGAGTTCAGCCAACTCATCTTGCGATAAATTGTAAATTGGTCCAAATGGTGGCTGAGTTCCTTCCTTGAGGTCGATTGAACAATCATATGGGCGATGCTCAGGAAGAATATCTGCATTCTTTTTCTCAAAAACGTCTTGATACTCTTGATATCGACTTGGAATGCCACTTGAAGTCTTTACGTTTTCAGAAATAGGTGCAACATAAATAGCAAAAGTTGATCCTTCTTTTGCTGCGTGTATAAATGCTTTTGCACCTATCAGTACGAGTTTTACTATACTAGACTTATAATTTTTTACTTGGTTGGTAGAACTATTAATAACGCTCTGGGAAAAGTCAAGTTTACGCGAATTCCAATCTATTCGAGGGTTATATTTTTCTAGCCAGGATAAACCTAAAATAACTGGATTGGACGGGGATTTAATTATGTTAAAAGCTATGTAGCTATCATGACCGTCTATTATTACTTTTATAGGATGAGTTTCATGAGTGACATCTCTAGAAGACAAGGGACGACCATCTATGACTTCTATATGTACTGGTTTAGGTTTCTGTATAAAAGGTATTTTACGACTTTTAACAAATTGTTCATCTAAAAAATATGCTGAGGCTCCCGAATCTAATAAAGCAGAGGCTTTGTAATTCTTAGGTCCTAAATATAAGACTATTATAAAACAAGGAGAGGGTTCTGAGGAGAGGATAGGACCTTCATTAGGAATTGTACAAGGTTCCAGCTGCACGGTCCCTATTGTAGCTAGACGAATCCGGTTTCCGACATGTTGTCTTCTTTGACTGCCGTACCCCTCATTTTATAGTTGCGTCGTTTCTTTGGACAATGTTGAGCAGTGTGCTTAGGTTCTCCGCAATATAAACATAATCCTTCTTGACGACGACGAATCTTTTCTTGCTCAGTTAGGGGTTTAAAACGTACTGCGTCAATTTGCATGTCTTCTACTTCCGAATGTACGTTTGGCAAAGATGTTGATGTTGCCATTGAGTAACAACGTTGAGGTTCCCGTGAATGATTCTCGGATCGAAATTCGAAAAGTCGATTATCACATTTTACCGCAAAATCGATTATTTGACTCAAAGTTTGAGGATCAAGTAAGTTGAGCATCAATTTCTTTACTTCGTATTGCAATCCATAAAAAAATTGACTGATGAGTGCAGCATCATCCCACTTGATGTCAATTGCAAGTTGTCGAAATTGTGAAGCATACACTATTACAAAGCGATTTTCTTGTCGCAGAATTCGGATCTTATTTGTTGCAACACGAGTTGCATCGTGTTCACCATACATAGATCGAAACTCCGCCAAAAAAGCTTCCAAATTGTCAAATATTGGATTTCATTGTTCAAGAAAAGACGAAAACCACGATAATGCAGAACCAGAAAGTAGAGTGCCAATAAACCTGACTTGTGATCCTGGAGTTGGATAGCTTTGCAGTTGAAGTTCAATTACCAATTGTACTTGATTGATGAACCCTCGAAACTTTGATCTCGTACCATCAAATTTCTCGGGTAAGGCAATTCTAGGTTCTCTAGTGCTTACAGGGTGTTGTACAATTGGAGAAGGAACGTGATTTGTTGTAGATGTTGAAGCAGCTCCGATCATCTCTATATCCCCACTTTCTGCTATTCTTGTTCTTTCCTGTGTTGGTGAATTGAGTTGATGCATCGCAAGCATTAACTCCCTCATTTGCTCTTGCATTTGTGCCATTGCACTCTTCATTTCAACAAGCTCTGCCATAATGACACTAAGAAGAAAGATTTGTTTGATACTGCTCAAGACAAAAGAAAAGAAAGACTTGATAACAAAGAAGATACTAAGAACAATATCAGTTTAGAAGTGGGTAATCCGCAAACTTCTAATACGCTTATGTCTTGTCAAGAGAAAGGGGTAATCCACTCTTACTCAAGAAAAACAAAGCTCTAATATTGTAAGTGTACTCTTATCAATCTGTGAAGAACAAAGACTCGATGAGAGAAAATATACACAAAAAGGCTATCTCGATATAATAAGTCAAAATATAAACAAGTATGTATATTAAAAGGAAACTGGAATGGCTATTGCCACAAGACAAGAAACTAAAGACTCTTGAAACTAGTCTAGGAGTAAGAAAGAAGTTGACAAGAGTGAAGAGAGCTTCACTCTTGTCTCTATATATACTATCTAACTAGAAGCCACGTGGCGATATTCTATAAGACCTCCAATATGTGTTGACTTTCTAGGCCACATGTCTTTGATTGTAAGGCAAGTTTTCTATGAGTGGACTACGTAGTTAGCTTGTCCTTCAAGCTACCAACATGTGTCGCACATGGCTAACTTGTTGACCAAGTTTCTAACCTAAAAGTCAACTATGGACTCCTATAAGGTCAAAGCAGCGTCTATGAAGCTTCTAGGAAGCTTTTCTAGAAGATATTATACAATTAACCTACTTTTATCTACTTTTACATACTTTTATCGAGTCTTGTAGGTAATAATTTGTATATCCGTGACAGCTTCACATATTGTAGAAACCTTCAAAACTTTGATCTTATTCCATCAAACTTCTCCAGCATACTTATCTTTGCCTACCTCATATTACTAGTGGCAAGGCTTTTTGGATTTAATTGTGAACTTGATCAACTTGCTTCACTCAATTATTTAATTTTTTAATAGTCTTTGAATTCTATTATTGACTTTTTCTACAGGCATAGAAATAGTGCTTCTATAATTCACATTAGGAATACATGAAATTTTTATTTTTAAAATATTGATAAGCTTGTGAAAATCTATAAGAATTACAAATCTATTTTTACTTCTATTGAAAGTAGCATCTATAATTTTTTCTTCCGTAAACAATTCAAACAAATCTAAAAATAAAATTAAAAGAAAGTAATCTACAACCTCTAATATTCAATCAAAATTTCCACAAAAAGAGATAATTTACTCTCTTTAAGAGAAAAATCAATAATAAAAAAATAAATATTAGTTCAAAGGTAGATAGTCCAGAACCTTTGGAATACAAAAATAGAAGTGCGATAATCTATTCTCTTTTTTTAAAAAATAAACAAGAATAATAACTTAGCACTCTTGCCAAATTATCAAAAATATAAATCTCAAAGATCTAAAAGATCAATATACTTTTGTATCACTCTAAAAGACTAAAGAATTACTCAAGGATGATATAATATTAAATTAGAATGGCTATTACCAAAGATAAAAAGACTAAAAAGACTTAAAATAAGGCTAAAAATTTAAAAAGTATGTTAATAAGAGTGAAGAAAGCTTCATTCTTGCTCTTATATATATTATTTAATTAGAAGCTAGATCACAACATTCTATAGAACCACTTATATGTATCTAACTTGCAAGACATGTATCTAACTTATAAGATAAGTTTCCTATATGTGTACTACATAGTTAACTTGTTCTAGAAGCTATTAATATGTGCAACATGTGACTAATTTGTTGGCCAAGTTTCTAACCTACGAATCAACTACAAACACATATAAAGTCTAATACGCATCTTTGAAGCTTTTAAGAAGCTTTGCCACAAGATAATATCAAATCTACCTACATTTATTTTCTATCTAATATTTCTTATGTAAATAAATATGTATGTCTGTGACACATAACCAAAATCCTTTTATACTAAAAAAATTCTAAAGCACTACACATAGAAGGAAAAATACTATAACAAAAGAAATCATGGTAGAAACATAGTTGTACAAAAAATGTATAATTGCAACTATGTTAAAAGAAACAATACTACTTGTACTTGCTATTACTCTACATTCAAGGTCCTTATGCTTGTCAATATCTACAAATATTTATTCATATGCTCTACCTTTTATTTCAAGACATAATCAATGCTTGTAGCTATGTAAAAGATAATAAAAAGTGGCTTTGTATAATAAATAATATTAATAAAAAATAATTATAAATTATATTAAAATAAGAATTTTTTCTATATTTTATTTTTTAAATCCTTTAAATATTACAAATCTTAAAAGATACATATGTTTCTCTTAAAATTAAAGACTTTATTTGTCATTTGTGTTTGTAATAAGGAATTATTATTACAATTTTTTTTATTGCCATTGTCAAAGTTGCCTTAAATATTTAGTCATAATTTTTATAATAATAGAATTTTTTAATTAAATTTAAAATTATAATTTATTTAGATGGAGAGATTGCTAATCATTTATACTTACTCAAGATGGCCAATTATTTACAAGCCATAAGTCATATAATCCGATTGAAGTGAAGATTGTTGTATATAGTATTTTATTATTAAATGATAAGCAATAAATTGTGTATAATATAGTTATTATTATTTAAAAAATCAATTATAAAAAAAGAAGTTTTTTATTAATATCTCTAATAATATAAAAATATTTTTTTTCAAAAAAAAATCTATTTTAGAATAAAACAAAAAAAATTGCCATACTTCTTGTTTTTTTTTATATTACAAAATTATTACTCTTAAGTAAAAAAATATCTCATTCTACTTTTAAAATCTTATTCAATCTCAATGACCATGCAAATTATAGCATTACAAAAGAATCAAAACTAAAAAGATTGATTAACTTTGCTAAGATGCTAATATAAGATGAAGCTCCATTAACTAAAAAAGTCTATGAAGTTGTGAATAGTTTGTTACATGACATAATTGCTATTGTTCAGCCATTTGATATAAAGCTATTTGTATTTGGCTAGAATCTTTAAGAAATATTGTTAATTCTCTATTATAGAACAAAAACATAAATTGATAATATGAGATTGAAGTTTTCTTTTTTATAACTATTTATATATAAAAATGTAACTTACAACTAATGTAAGATTGCACGAAGCTAATAGACAAAAAAGAGAAGAAAAGAGATCCTTTGCAGAATATTTGCTTTGCATTGGCAAAGAAAAAGAAGTTATTTATTAAGATATAGGAAAAAAAAATACAATCTATATTCTTTAAAGAATTGTTACTTACAAAATTTTTGGTTAGTTAATTAAAAAAATCTATGGCAATATTGCCAACCATGCCAATGATTAGAAATACATTATAGATTACACAATTTTATTTACTATGAATCTATGTATTAATACGCTTAATCTTCAAAGCTTACAAATTTTTTTAATGAAAAAATACAGTTTCTTTTTGCAGATTCAATTTTCTATAATGATAATATAAATAATGTAATTTATCCAATCGAGTGTCTTAATAATTTTTTCATAAAAAAACATGCCAATTCATTCATTAATGTTGAAGATTAGAGCTCTAATAATTGTGTTACAAAATATGGCAAGAAGAATATGCAATAAAAAATAACTTATTGTAGATCCTTTTATCCTATGTATTATTATTTTTAAAGTTATAATTAATGTTCAAGGAAGAAAAAAAGTCTTTATTCTCCAAATAACTTTGAAACTAATTGATGCCAAACTTTTTTTCAAATTATAGGAAAGATATTTTTTAAGTCAACCTCCTTTTTTCCATGACAATTGAGAAATCTCAAGGTCAATCAATCTCTATCTTAGGACTCTATTTGCCAAAGATTGTATTCTTTCATGAAAAATTATATTTTACATTATTAAATATAAAATCCAAATACAGCATTATAATAATTTTTAACAATATTGAATTCTTGAAATATACTACAAATATTGTTTATAATAAAATAGTTAAATATTAATATTTTTATAATTATAAGATATTAAAATTTATTTTTTTATTATTTTTTTATCTGATGAGAAAAGAGGGCTCTAATATAAATATATGTGTGTGTGAGTATATATATATATATATATATACATATATACTCAAAAAAATCAAATATATCTTTAATATAAAAAGGTTATTTTTATTTATTTTTTATATAAATACATTAAAATATTTGTTATACTGCATTTATATAATAATAATAATAATAATAATAATACAAGATAAGCTATTTTAAAAATTAAAAATATTTAATTTCTAATTTAAATTCTTATTTTTAAATTATTCATATACCTAAGATTTTTATATTATATTTTAAAGTAATATTATATTTAGAAAATTAAACCAAAAATTACAATCTATTTTTTTGAATTCTTATATGATCTTTATGAATGTTAAAAAAAGATAAGTAATCACAAATTCTTTTCTTTGATTAATTTTATTAAAATTAAAAAATAAAAAATCTTATTTGGTTGTCTTTACATTTAAAAAATTAAGTCATAGGTCTTAAAGTAAAAAGATAAGAGAAAATACAATTATTTATCATATAGCATGAATAAATTTGTTTCTCAAAATTTGCAATAGGTCTAATCTTAAGAAGTGATGTAACAAAAAGAATTAAGAAGTCATGTCAAATATTACTAAAAATATTTTCATATATAAAAAATAAATTTATATTTTTCATAATTATTAGGATTAAGATGCAAATTGATATGTTTAAACTAATAAAAAATATTATCAAAAATTAAATAAAAAATATTATCAAATATATATATATAATATTTTGTTCATAATAAAATTTACATTAAGTATTTTTACTTAAAACTATTAAATATATATATATATATATATATATATATGTATATGTTGATCTTAAATGAATCTAGAAAAATAAAGGTTCAATTATGGAATGAGCAACAATCTTAATGTATAAAATTCTAATATGAACTAAAATATTTAAATTTGATATCTTGATTTGAAGAATCATAAATTTCAATATATATATAAGTCTAATCTAATTCATACATGTAGGATTTGTTTTAAAAACATTTAAGCCTAAAACTTACAGCAATAAGGATAAAATATAAATAATGAGACAGATGAATTTACATTACTAGTATGTCAAATAATTCTATGTATAAAAAATGCAGGCTATAAAAATGTATCTGTAGATACAAAAAAATATTTTTCTCGATTGATTTTTAAATAAAAGAAAAAAAGAAAAAAGAAACCCAAACTTAATTTTACAAATTTTGAAATTAATGGTTCACATTGAGACAATCTTTTCAACCTAGAAATAGAAAAAAAAAATATTTAAAATAATATGAAAAAACTTAAAACCTAGTAGAAACTTATATGTGGTTTTTAGAAACTTGCAAACATCCCACCTTAATATCTTGTTATTTTAAGAAATTATTGCTAGCTTAGTTGTTGGTTGGTTTAATGATTTTCATGACATCAATTCAATTGAATATTATGTGTTTCATTTAGAGGTATTCAGGTTTAGGATTTCAAAAGCAAACTTGAAATTCATACCATAAATATTGTTCAATTTCGTTATCGAAATTTGTATGAAAAAATTCTTTAGGAAAAATATAATTAGAGGATGACCTAGTTCATTTGAATATTCATTTAGTTTCAATTTCCAAAAGAATTAAAAAAAACATAATACATTGATAGAATATAGGAATAATATTGGCAAGAGTTCATTAAGAATTATATATATATATATATATATATATGCACAATTGTTAGCAGATATCTGAGAATAATTTTTCAAAAGTTTTAAGTAAAAATATAATTAATAATTTTTAAACACTTTATTTTATTTGAATTCTGCACTTTGGTTGTTTGAGTTTTAAAAAAGTAACTGTAAATATGTTGTACCACAATGATCTTGTGATACAGGAATTACTTAAAAAAAAAAAGTCTATATATAGACTCGTATTTGTGTGTTTAAACTGAAACTAAAATGTGGTTGTATTTTCAAAGCATAAAGTTCAATCATTTCATACTACAACTTTGACTATGAAATGGTTAGATCATTTCCACCAAAAACCACATCAAATTGGCTGGATTTCAACAATATATAGTTTTGTCAACAGAGATTCTCTGCTTCTTTTTTTGAGACTTTTACAGTCCTAAAATACCTCAAGAACCATCACTTCTTCCTGTCAAATCCAACACCACTAATTCAAGGTAGCAAACATATTTGATTTAGCATGTAATCAGAACAAGTTTGGATTTCTTTTTGTACAGAAAGAGTGGTGCAATATTAACAAATGTCCACAACAGCATCTATTCAAACCATTTACTCATTATCAATGAATTGTTCACACCACCTGTGCAATTTTGTTCAACATTCAAAACATCATGAACAATAGAACAACATGGAAAAGGAAAAAAGTAGATAGAGAAAGTGTTTCCTTTATCATAGCATCATCCCCAAGCACACATTTCACCAATTTCCCACAAAGATGGTTTATTTTTTGTAATTTTATATTATATTTATATATTTATTGATTTAAACAAAGAGATGTGTACAGAAATAAGGCATAATAAATAAATAAGTGTAAGATTTAACAGGTGAGTTAAAAACATCCAAGTGTTACTGGGTGCTTGCAACCAAAGCTGAGAATGCCCAGTTAAAGTCACTTTCTGAATTTTTTCCAACACTATTGGTGTGGTCTGAATGAGATCCAATGTGGCAAGTGGCAACAGCCCAAGCAACACTAGAAGACTTTTATTATTATTATTATTATTATTTTATTTCTTGAACAGGGACAGGGCTCAGGTCCCTGAATGGACCCAACATCATGGCTGCACACCAAATGATTTTCCATATTGCCATTTTTTTGTTATAAAAAAACAATAGTAACAGAAACAAAAATAAATTAAAAATTAAAAAAAGGGTAGTCAATGGGAACACCCTCCATGGCACACAAGAGGGGCACTGCTGGCTCCATGATTGAAACAATCTCCCAAACAGAAACACACAGTGAAATCACACAGAAAGGAAAAAGGAAAAAGAAAAAGGAAAGGGGAGGAGAACAAGCAAGGAGGGGAACAAGTAGTTCCCCACTCTGTTCCCATGCCAGTCAATCCTGGCGCACACTATTGAATTGCTCACTCACTCAACTGACTCAACTCACTCACTCTCACTCTCTTAAGCACTTTTTCAAGACCAAGCAATGCTTTTTTTTCCCCTTGGTTATACATACATACATACATACATACATACCTTTGGGCATAATGTGAGGGTTTTTACTACTTGCCATGTTGCATGCGTTGAAGGCAACTAACTGCATGATGAAGAGGAAGAAGAGCCCTTGTTCACATTTACAAACATGCAAGAAGGAAAGATGAGTGGTGGTGGTGGTGGTAGTGTTAGTAGATAGATGACTGAGTGAGTACCATGGTTCTCATGCAAAGTAGTAGTGCATGTTGATGATGATTAGATGTTCTACAAGTTTTATGTATGCATGTATGTGCATTAATTATTGGGTGCCCAATTTACCCACAACTAGCAGTGGGCTCACACTGGAACAAGAAAGGGAATGAATGAATGAATGAATGAATGGGGGTGGAAGGGAGAGGGAAAGAGGTTGGGGGGGGGGGAGGGACACACATAGGCAATAAAGAGGTGGTGAACCAACCCAACCAACCAAACAAACTAACCAATAGACAAACAATCAATCAAACAACACAAACAAACAAACCCCCTCCTCCAGGCCTCTCCTCCCCCTCCTTATTCATGCATTCAAGCAAGCAAGCAGGCACCATTCAAGTGACAATATTATCCTACACCCCACCAAAAGCACAACCCCCCCCCTCCCATCCCCTCCTCCTCGCAACAGGGGGGTGCCAGCACATTTCCAGTGACTCTGCCACCTCAGCACCCCGAGGAGGGGATGATGCCAAGTGGAGAGCCATGCGCGTCCACCTGGTTGCTACGCTGCCACTGCCGGAACCACCACCCACCACCACCACCAGGCCCATGAGGTGGAGGGAGGGGAAGTCGCGACAAAGAAGAAGCAGACTGAGAGGGAGAAGGAGAAGAAGAGGCGCCTGCAAGATTTGGTTTTATTCGTCGCAACGGCGTTGTGTTTTTACCATATTTGCCAGAAAACATGCGAGACAGAGAGAGCGAGCGAGAGAGAGAGAGAGAACTGGGATTCGAATCCAATTAGGAACCTCCTCGTCCTCCTCGCGGAGTAGGACAGACTGACGGAAGGACGGACGAAAATGAGTCGGTCGCTGTCTGTCCCGTCCTTTTGTCCTTAAAAGCGATTGCGAGGCGCAGCGTGTCCCGTTAGCCTTCGATTGACCAGTGTGTCTCGTTGCGGGCTTGGCTTGGGCTTGGGCTTGGGCTTGGATTCGATATGTGGCGAAGGCTGTCAGGTTGGCTGCCTCCCTCGCTGTTGCTCTACACACAGATCGGATGATGTTGTTGTTGTTGTTGTTGTTGCTGTTTTGAGGTTTCTGGGGCGCCCTCCCTCGCGTTCGTTATCACCTCGAGGGTGTGTCAGGGTGAGTTTGTGTGGTAGCAAGTTTTATTGTGATGCTTTTCTTCTTCTTCTTCTTCTTCTTCTTCTTCTTCTTTGTGGCAGACACTTTGGATTCGGAACCGGATCTCTGCGCATTGCGACGATTCGTTTTTGTAGTCCTCCGCCTTGAGGGAGCGATCGTGATCTCAGGGTGTGGAGTTGGTTGTAACGTTTCCGGAGGGTGGGAAGGAAAAGGAGAGGAGAGTAGAGTGGTGTAGAGATGAGGGTGCGATCTGTGGTGACGAGAGGATGTCAGTGGCATTATTGGCATGGTGCGGTGGTGATGACTTTAAGGTAATTTAATTGAGGGCGAGCATTTTTGTAGAATGAAGTTATGAAAGGGGGCAGCGGTGGTGGAAGGGTGAGGGTCGTGGTTGGAAGTGTTAGTGAAGGCAATGCGCTGGACATGCGGGATTCCAGGGTTTGAGGATGTAAGGGAGCGGGTTAAAGATTATTGTCGCCTTGAATTGAATGAGGAAGGCAGTGGGCTGCTTGTAGTGTTTTCTTGAGCTTTTGTTTTGTTTACGAGATGGGAAACTAGGTGAGGATTGTCAGAATCTGGCTGGAATTTGTGATAGTGAAATATAATATCGTATGTTTAACTTTTTTTGTTTTGAAATTTGGATAGGTAGGATATTTACAAAAACCATTATGAAAAGTAATTCAGTTAGGATTGTCCAATTCTACGGATGGGAGCATTTCGCAATGTACGTGCTTTTTGCTCACTTGACTCATTCTTTACCTACTGCTTCGCCTCCACATTAGCGCTGACGTATGTTAAAATAAAAGGTTCTTCTGAAGTTGTTGTGTAGATCTCAAACCTCGTGAGCTTCATTTGGAAAATAATTTAGGAACATGGTCATGATTGCGTTGTTGGAGAAACTTGGTCATGAGACTTGAGTTTTCGGAATTTAAAAAATGTGGAATAGATAACTTATCCATATCTGAATTTGTCGTAATGGCAATGTGAGACCCAACCACTTTTCCCTTCACAGGAATTTACCTGTGTACAGATGCGTTTGATCTTTCTAAGACTTCGTGAACACGATACGTATCAATATGAAATCTATCTTAACTATCATTTAAATTGTTTTGGTGTGATCAGGGCACTTGCTTCGCACACCAGGTCGAAGTATTCGTGGCAGCGCTGGGGTGTCTCCGTCATGACATCAATTTCCTGGACAAATATCTTTGCGGAAGTAATTGGGAGTCTGGGATGTGGGGTTCTGTAGTTTATATATAACAGGTCATCATGGGGGCTTACAGTCAAGGTTAGTATCGTGTCTATTCCTGTTTACCTACACGCAAATAGGTGGTTGGCGTGGGAAACTCATAGCGTATCTGATGAGAATTACTATCAAGTGTTCGTGATTTTCTGTTAGCTTCTCCAGCATGCATGTAAAGAAAAATAAGAAAACGCGTCTTCTTTATTCATGGTCTATTCCGTGCGTATCTAGAATTGAATGGGAGTCGGTGCACGCATTCGGAGCTCACGGCATCGGCCAATAATGTTGATTGTGAAACGCCGCGAGGCAGCGGGAGCAAAGCAAAATTTGGAGCCATTCGTGCCATTATTGGTACCTCCAAATTACGTAATTCTCTCAAAAGGCGGCGCGGAGGTGGTTTTCATAGATCGAAAAACTTATCTCTGCCGATCGAAGATGTACGTGATGTGAAGGACCAGCAAGCTGTCGAAGAATTTCGCAGGGATCTTATTACCCGAAATCTACTACCTGAGCTCCATGATGATTACCACGTTCTTTTGAGGTGAGTGCTCCAATATTCACTTCTTGATAGCCTGCTCTCACTTGAATCGAGGCTAGAAACCACGCAAATTGCGTCTGAGTTGGCAGGTATGTTCCTAATTACTGTGGAAAATGTCAAACAAGGTCAATGAAAAGGGTTTTTGATTCTCGTTAGTGAAAATACACATCTAAATTCGAACTTGATTGAAACCGTTTCATTAATATGTGTATAATTTGAGGCCATATAGATTCTGGCAAGAACTGTTTCTCTTCGGCATAGGTGTGAGTCATAGTGACGAGGTGTTGTGAAGCTTTTGATCTACCCATTTAGTATTGTCCTTTTACAATTGGAAGGGTTGCTGTTCAAAAAAGCTTAAATATTACGATTCCATCCATTTCTGTCTTGGAACCCCGAAGGATCGGGTGTTACAGGTGGCTTACTGTCTACGCTCAATGCACTTGTACTGTTGTCTTATCATGAAGCATTATTAAACTCGTTTCATATTTTCAGGTTTATCAAGGCAAGAAAATATGATGTCAAGAAAGCAGCAGAGATGTGGAAAAACATGTTAGCTTGGCGCATGGAGTTTGGGACAGATACAATTGATGAGGTTTGTATTAAATGCTTTTCTATTGACTTGGAGGGTTTGTATGAAACTTGTATTCGTTGTAAGCTCATTTGAATTGTTTGTAGCAACGACTTCGTAAGTTGTTACCTAACTCTGATCTAGCGAATATAACTGCGACATGTTAGTTTAGATGTAATTTATAGGGATGGTCTGGTTATACTGCAATGGCGATTGGCAAGGCACTCCGCATCTAGTCAGTGCGAGTGGTCATCTAAAATCATCATGGTCAAATCTATCAGGAACGTGTATTTGCTGAAAGAGTGTAGTTGGTAGGGTACAAGTACTACTGCTCTTTCAAGGTTTTGGACAATTCTGTAATACTTGTTCATCCGTTCTTCGGTGATACGTGCTTCGACACCAGTACATACTGATTTATGTGAGGGGGCATATATTGTCTCTTTATATCACGATTCTTATTCGCAAGTTGTGATTCGTTCGTTCAGGACTTCAAATTTACAGAAATTGACAAAGTGAGGAATTACTATCCTCAAGGGTATCATGGGGTGGATAAAGAAGGCAGGCCTGTGTACATTGAAAGAATTGGAAAAATCCATGCACAGAATTTGATGGAAGTTACTACACTTGATAGGTATCTGAAATACCACGTACAGGAGTTTGAAAAGCTACTAAACTTGAAGTTTCCAGCATGCTCTGTTGCAGCCAACCGCCACATTGACACCACCACTACCATTCTCGATGTAGCTGGAGTGGTAAATCGTTCACCTGTCGACATAAGAATGCAATGTGATCTCTCGTTCCATTGATTACTCATGTCAAAATAGAAACATAATGATAAAAATATCTTGTTGCCTATAATTTGTATCCGTCATTTTTTAGTTTATTTTAATGAAACAGTTTTCGTAATGCAGGGTCTGAAGAATTTCTGTAAACCTGCCCGAGACTTGATCGTTGCCATTCAGAAAGTTGATAGCGAAAATTATCCCGAGGTACGTGTGCATCCCTGATCTGGAATTTGAGTGTCTTACGTGGCGAACCAGAAGACAAATGAACGACACTAATTTTTTTTTAATGAGTTTGTTGCAATGCAGACGTTGGCGCAGTTATTCATTGTGAATGCCGGACCGGGCTTCAAAATGCTTTGGGGCACTATAAAGGGCTTCCTGGATCCTCATACAGCAGCAAAAATACATGTATAGTGTCTATCATTTGTTACCTCGAGACTTTCCTCATCTTAGGTGAATCTTGAGAATTGTATTGGAAAGTTTAATATTTGAACTCCCACGCGTTTGTTCGATTTGGCTGAGTGATGCACCTATCTAGATTGGATTTATTTTGCATCTGGCGAGCAAGCTCTGTATATGTTGTACTTTGAACATCAATGGACTTTTGATGAACTGAGTTTTTAGTTGTGTGAGTCCTTGTTTTGGCAGGTCATTGGCAATAACTACCAGAAGAAACTGCTGGAGATTGTTGATGAAAGGTAGCAAACCTCAGCAGTGTTGATGTTCTTGGTAGTTTCTTTAGGAAGGTGTGTAGTATGAGATTTAAGTTATTAATCTGTGTGCAATGGTTTGACTTTTCACAAAATCTATTATCTTTTTGTTTTAATCGCTGTATACCTGCTTTTGAGCATTTGCTACCTTAAAGTTGACATTTTATTGACGTTTCACTGACCGTTGGAAGTGTCTGCTTGCAACAGTAATTTGCCTGATTTTCTGGGTGGAACCTGCACATGCCCAGCAGAAGGTGGATGTATGCAGTCTGATATGGGTCCTTGGAAGGATCCGGATATATTGAAGGTAAATTGGCACTACGCTTATTTGCTATTATAGTTCAGGCTTCGACATTCCTTGGTATGACATTATGGTAATGAGAAACTCTAACAAGTTTCCATTGCATGGGTTTTCAGAATCTATGGATCTTGTGTACTTAGCGCAATCCAAGCACACACAACTCATTGTCGCCGCACAACTATGTTGTAATCTGCAGGTTGTATTAGCGGCAGCTCAAGGAAAAGGTGCACGAGATAGCGTCTCTTCTGCAACAGATTTTGCTGATTCTTGTCGATTTGAGGACATAAAGAGGGTATTACCACACTCAAAGCATGTAATCTGTCTCTTCGTTGGTAGTTTGCTTTATGATTATTTCAGCACGTATTGAGGCAGGACATGATATACATGAAAGGATATGGCCAGTGTAAGAAATGGATTTAGGTCGATGAAGATCTTGCTCAATATCCTGCTATTTCTCGGTTGATCTTACTTCCAAGAATTGCATTGATGTTAATAATGTGGTGATTTAGAGTGAGCTGCTTCTCGAGTCATAGATTCTCTATGTTACTTGGTCGCGAAGTTTGAGGTTGCTTGTTGATGTTTAGGAAGTTGGGCATGAAGTTGACGAAGCACATGAAGATTTTTTCGCAGATGTAGGGGAGAAGAGTGTGACTCATCCTAATCTTAAAGTGTCACCTGTGAAAGAACAGGTATGCCTACATTCCACTTTGAAGTCTTGGGAACTCAATGTTTGAGACATAGGTTTGCACTATCGCTTTCTTTTTCTTCTGTATATAAGTTTGTGTGTGTGTGTGTGTGTGGCAAAGTGAAACAATTTGTTGATTGTTGTTTGCAGAGATTAGGGAATGGAGAACCCACCGGTGGATTTAGTAGAAAGGATGAGAGTCCAACTTTTAACGGTATCATCTTTGCTCCTGTTTATTCCGAGTTAGGATTGTTGACTTGATTTTTGAAAAAGAATCTTTGGATGTGAAGTTGGCGGTAGTAACCCGGATTGTTGTTTGAGTTTGATCGGGATGCAGGAACTTCTGGACTTGTATGGACGACAGGCACAAGCGCTTGGTCAACGTTGTGGTCTCTGTTCTTGGCCGTCCTGGATTGTTTGAGTCTACCTTACCGCCTAGTATCAAGCAAGTCACAAGTGAAGGATTCACAGGACTGGATGAAGGCAGACGAGTTTGCGAGATTATCCTGTCTTATTTCCAATCGTGTGGCACGGCTTGAGGGTGAAGTCACCATGTTATCCTCAACGTGTAGTTTGGCCAGTAAGAAACATACTGTGGATCCCTCTGCAGAGAGGATCAAATGTCTTGAAGCAGAGCTTGCAGAAACAAAAAAGGTTAGATTTGTTTACATGTTGATTGTACTTGTTAGAGTGTTCTTTCTTCTTAATGAGGCTCCAATTTTTGTGCACGAAGCAATTAATATGTGGTTGGCAATTTTTTAAGTAAATCCCGGTACTTCATGAATGCCCATTCAGGACATCAAGGAGATAATTGCGAAGCAACAGGACCTTATAGTAGCAATTGAACAAATGGGAGAGTACCGGAAGATGGTAAGGATTTTGTAATACAGCAGATTTCTTTGTCCTTTATTCACAAGTTCTGATTTCAAAAGGCTTGACCAACAATCATCCTACTTTCATGTGTCTATAAGATTTTAACGACCATGGCCAGGCCGGTGATATGTGTACACTAACTTACATTTACTGGGTGCCTTTTAGAAACAGAAGCCAATCTTCTATTGTTGGTGATTTCGCAACTCTTCTGCACCTACAATACAACGGTTTTATCTACTATGAGCATACGATGTTGCGGATTGCATGTGTCCTTTCAATCGTTTGCAGCCAACCTGGAGCAACCACAAGTTGTTCGTTGTTGATTTGAAGAAGCAGCCAACTGCTCGAATACAGTAAGAGTCTGACAGTAGACTCAATCAGCACTATAGAAGAGAATATTGTTGCTGTTTCAGGTAATGAAGTAGCCACAGCAGTTATATGCTTTGAAGAACTGTCGATCACATGGCTGCGTCGATGGGCTACCGCATTCAGTTCCACTACCATGGCTTTATCCACTGGTCTATGTGGACTCGCATAGACTCCTGGGTTTACTGAAAATATTTTTAAAGTAGCCTGATACTGGGCAGGTGAAAGTGAATTATCTGCATCGAGCAGAATAGAAATAATTTACACTAGTACGTGACTCTTTGGAAGTTCCCAATGTGGCTCTTGATTTACAACCAATAGCCCTTGCTTTAACAGGGGGTATTACTCCATTCTCTTGACTCAGCTCGTGATTTCGTAGAAATTAGTGCACACGCATTTCACAGCACTTATATCATTTCTGTAAATTTAACCATCACTTTACAGGTGAGTATGAATATATATATATATATATATATATATATATTCATGATGCCTGCAAGAGTGCTAATTCTGTAGTATTTAAGGTATTAATTACTTTGTGAAATTTGGGCCCACCTCCAATGTCGAATGTACGTAAATAGGCAATGCCCAACGCGAATCACTGAACTTAATCGGTAGCTTGCAAATCTATTTCTTGATTGCGGTTGTGCATGCAGGGTTAGTAAGCAATTTGTACTAACAATCAAGAAGCTAATAAAGTTGATGCATTGCACATCACTTGATATTGACAAGGGTCTAATCTAACTAAATTCAGTGGTATGTATTTAGGTATGTTGGCTGTAAAACATGTTTCACCAGATATGCATGTCATTGGCTATATCCATCCACTAGCAGCTTGATTAATCATCATTGCTACGTTCTTTTGGCTAATTATTGTTGACAAAATCGAAAACAAAGAGTGCAGTATCTACTTTTTATAATTTACTCTTGTTATTAAACGCAACGCTTAATATTACTATAATGCAATTCTGCAATAAAATAATAACACTTTAATTTATTAATCAAAATGTCAACAGTAATAATTAGGTTGTTACTGAAAGGGAAACGATATATGAAATATATGTGCAACCCTTTTGTTTTGCACATTTCCATCAAAAATTTACAATTATCAACAAAATTTACAACAAAACAAGTATACATCAATGTTTTGTTAAAAAAATGTTAAATCATGTACAAATAAATTCTATTCTTGTCACAAGATTTAATAGTTACAGCCAGGAAACTTTACAAATGTAATTTTTTGACCTTACCAACTATAATGAAACCATTTAAGATGTAATCTGTTCAATGCATATTTTGGTTTTGAATAAATGTCTTAATATTTTTGGACATTAAACCGCAAAATATGTCAATCTTGTGCATCTTTATTGTTGTTTGTAGTAATATATATTATATTTCAATTATATATTATTTCATAGAACTATAATACTCTTTACAACTTTATTTAGTGTTACAAGTAAACAAAGCTTGATGAATCTGATGAATAGTATTGAAAAAAAAAAAAAAAAAAGAATAAATGTTCTCTCAATGGTCTTTAAAAGCTTGATGATATCTTACACAAAGTGATAATTTCCTTATGATGCTACCAAAGAACTAAGAAGTATCTTCGAAGTCACTTAGTAATAACTATAGTACCTAACAAAAATTCCTGAAATATAGAATTTCTTATATTAATTTACGTATATAATTTTTATGTTGACTAAAAAACCATGCTTATATAAAGACTATTGTTTTAATAGAATAATTATTTGGAAAATGTTTTTCAAAAACATTTTATTTCAAGATGACTAATTTTTTTGGAATAAAGTTTTACTATTATAATAATTTATTTTCACACAATATATTCTTAGTAATTGCACAAATTTTATATTATCTTATCATTTTTAATATCAGACTTTAAGTTTTTTTTAAAAAAATTGCATTAGATTCAATTATTATATGATCAAGATTTGATTAATTGTTTCCAATCATGTTTCTTATTTTTAATGAAATATAGTGGTCTTAACTTACATAAATATAACAATCACAAAGATGTTTTTAAAATAGTTACATAAAACTATATATATATATATATATATATATATATAAAAAAAAAAAATTATTTGTGTTATAGAATGGTAAGAACTAAGAAAACAAAAAAAAAATCTTTTTAGATAATATTTATATAGGTTTCTTATCTTTCTTTGTAAAATTGTACTTTTCACAAATTAAAAACATAAAAATTATATTGTAACAAAAAGCCATCTTATCCCTTCTATGCAATTCAACTAAACACTACTAAATATATTGTCTTTTAAAGCAAGACTAAAGCCATCTTCAAAAAATTACCTTATATATTATTGACAAATACTTTCTAATATTTAAATTATAATAAAATATAATACTAAATGAGTTATTTTATTTTTAGACAATTTAATAATTTTTTATATTATTTTAATTTTTTTATTAATGACTATTTGAAATTCTATTCAATATAAAGCTAATAAAAAATTCACCATCTATATTTGATAAAAATAAATAAAACTTTCACAAAATATTTTAAAACTTCTAATTTGGATTATCTTAAAAATAAAATAGAATAAAAATATAACAAACTATAAAAATATCTCTAAAAAAATTAAGTATAGTTAATATTTCTCAATCATTCTTGTTTTTCATAACCTCCATCATCTATACTTCACCAAACTTAATCAATAACCACCTACTAAATGAACATGAATAAAAAAATTACATATACATATCAAAGACCTTAATTCAAGTTATCATTGATTAAACACCAATTATGTTGTGAATATAATTGATACCATATATATATATATAGATATAGATATATTTTCTAGTGTTATCTCTTTGCATAATGTATAAGTTTGTATAGTATATGGGATCATAGGCTCATGGCAACCTAGAGATAGCTTTGTAGCAAATTTCTCATGATGGAAAGATAGGCAAGTAGAAGGCTTCTTTGCTTTGTGCAAGCTCACTCTTAATCAAGTACTATAGAGAAGTTTGGCACTCTTGTGGCAACTCTTAGTTTTGTCACAATTTCTCTATTTACCTTTAATTCTATAATATATTGTTAATTAATATATTGTTAACTAATATATTGTTAACTAATAAAGATACTAATATATTGTTAACTAGTAGTTTTAAAAAACAATGACTGTGACATAAAAAACAACTTAGACATTTATATTTGATATGTTTAAAGTATTGCAAACAATACTATAATATAACATCTACTCATTAATCACCTAATATACTCAGGTTGCAATAATATTTAATTAAATATGACAAGAAATATTATTATACAGTTTCAAAGATGTGTTAGATGAATATACTCTAGAAATTTAAAAAGAAATCTAAAGATCACTCTTTAATTACAAAACAAAGTAGAGCATGAATTCTTTTTGAATATTATTACCATTAAATATATAACAATTCTTTAATTTCTTGTCTACTAAGATCTATCTTTGTTTGTTTGAAAAAATATCTTTCTTGTCTTAAATCTTTGTCTCCATATTATCAATAGTATCAAAGCCCTTAACATTAAGAATAATCTTCTTCTTTAGCATCTTTATAAAAAATTGTATACCACCTCTCAATTAGAGCACAAAGTGTAAGGTAGATTCCTTCCACATATTGTAGTTGGTCAATAGACATACATCTTCTAATTGCTTGCATAAAAAGATTAGCCTCACTTGATTTGAAAGAATTTCTTTATAAAGATCTCCATATTGTATTAATCAATCAACTTCAACTTTTTTAAAATTTAAACTAAAATCACTCACACTCTTTGACAAACTTGAGCCCATTCTTAAAACAAATATTCTACAATGTCTTCCAACCTCTCCAAAGATACAATGTCTTTGCAGTTTTTTATAAGAATTACTTCATTAGTAGTCCTTACTTGTATAAATAATCTACATTGAATAAACTTATGCCAATATGCATCTAAACTATTGTTAGACATATGTCAAAAACCATATATTAGTTGCTTACTACTATAATTTTATTGACAAAATATTAATCAATATATCCTTGCACCATTTCTATTTGTGCACTTTAAGTTCTAATCTCTCCAATTAACATCTTATATGTAATATGACAAGCTTAAGGACAAATTTGTAATTTTCATAAAAGTAAAGGATATATTTGCTATTATTAAGAATACAAGGATATTCTTAATATTTCAACATATTTTAGGAGTATGTGTGATAATTTTCGTTAGAAATAATTGTCATCAATATGTTTACAATAGTCTCTACTCATAATAGAGGATTTTAAGAAATAATTATCATCAATATGCTTACAATAGTCTCTAAACAAAATAGAGGGTTTTAAGGAAAAATTCTATCTTTATTGAAACAATACCAATGGTGCGCCAATTTATTACAAGAAATATGAATTTGAGGCAACTCAAAATTTATTGAATCCACTATTAGTATTGAAGTTTTCAAATTCTCTCTAGTATAAGCCTTAGAATCAATAAGCAGTCTCTTACTCTATCAACAACCTCACTTTGACCAATGATTGGAACCTAGAATCAATAAGCAATCTCTTACTCTATCAACAACCTCACTTTGACCAATGATTGGAACCTAATAAGTTAATAAAGTTAAGACTAATATGTTTTCAATTTAGAGTAGAATTAAAGGTTTTAAACATATCTATAAAAGTTATATTACATACAAGATGTTAATATTATTCCCATTTTAGCCAAAACACACAGTGTGTGTACTTAGGGTTTGAAATCTGAATCTGTCCAGCTCGTATCATCCATGTTCTTTGGAAATTTGGGTTCTTTCTCTTTCTTCGGCAGTCTCAGTGCGCAATTTTGTGTCGTGGTGCAATTTGAGAACGTAGATAAAAATGTGGTTGAGGCTCGGGGCTCTAGGATTCAGGCTAGGATTTCTCTTTGATAGCCGCAGGGTCTTGACTTACAATGGATGATTCAAGATTCTACCCACTGCATGTCGTGTGGAATTTTTTTGTATGAAGGGTTTAGTCTGCCAACTGCGTGCAAGTTCTTTGAGATTTCAATCTCGCGTTGGATTGTTCGGACACATGCTCTCACAGTGAAGAAACTCGATTTGAGAACAGTTTAATGTGCCTTGCTTTCAATACGCAGAAGAAGAATTTTTCTGTCATGAAACATCTAGATGATTATTTAAAGTACAAACTTTTGTGTATGAATCATACTATCGATGCCTTGTGTTGCTGAAACTTTGTATAAACTTAAGTCTGTTGACTATAGGTTTATTTGTGGATTTTCAAAGAGCTGAAGCGGGTACCACTTTTCTCCGAGTTGACTGCTGCTGAGTACCTATGCTTTCAGCATACTTCCAACATGATATACATCTCGAATTCATCCTCCCACTGTGTTAATATTTGATTGCTCAAGACACCAATGTGAGGAAATCTATATTCAGATACTTTGACCATGCAAAATCATGGCAGAGAGTGCGTCGGAGTCACGTTTGTCTCCCTACTGCACTGAAATAGAGCTGATTGAGGAAACTAGAAATTTTTGTTCTCTAATATCAAAGTCCTAAGAAAGGAAGAAATAAGAGGTTGAGGATGCGCATGAGACCCCTCAGCTATAACAATTAAAACCACGAAGTGAAAAATAAATAAATAATGTTCTCCAACTTATGACAAATTTATTTCTGGGGTTCATTACCAGCATGACAAAAATTGATTTTGTCTGGCATGCCTTCCATTACTTGATCGGAGAGCAGCCCAGTATCGAGGTTTGCTCATTCCTCGGCATATCTGAAAGATTTTAATGGCAAATAAGGGGGCTGGTAAATGTAGGATTGCCGGCTATGATCGTTGGCTCATTCTTTGCTCGTGGACTGACGATAATCTTCGTGCAGTGCATTTTGGATTTATACATTTGAACATTGCGTAAGTAGCCATCAGGATGGCGCAATCTGTATGGGTGGTGTGGGTTGTATGGGATTTGTATGGCGGATCTGGTAAGTTGAGAGCAAGGTGCTTGCAAAATAAGTTCGCTAACTTGGGGCAAAATATCTAAGTAGACTAGTGAGGTTACTCTGCTTCCTTGAAAGTGTTAACATGAATGTGTTGGATGGTTTAAAGTTATTCTTCAATAGTTCTCAACTTTGCATCATGTACCTTGTTGAAATCATCCTTGCTGAAGTCATTTCCCAAAAAGTTCATGAGATTTACAATGGCCATTAATCCATAAGTGTTTATTGAAACAAATTCCATCCAAAAAAATTGATGTATTCTTCAGAATTTCAACATGCAAGGACTACAAAAGATTAGCAACTGCATTCTTTGGATAACTATATGTGAAATATGAGGTGCTTACAGTTAAAAGTCCTACCAACACTGTCTCACTTATTTGTTTAAAAACTTGTCAATCATCAGATTGCAGATTAAAACTTCATTAAATGATTCCATCCACAATGAAACTCAAAACCTACTCCTCATCCACTCTCTTCCTCCCTATCCATATTATGTAAATTTATTACCGTCCATGTAGCAATCAATCCAATCTTAGTTAAGGGATATGTAACCATTCAGGCGTCTTTATAATTAACGAAGACAATGAGCCTGCTCTTACTTGATCCTTATTCTCATCAAATTCCTCATGTTTGTTGAGGATTCTTACTTCTTAAGTAAAGCTGCCAACTCATTGTTGCAACCCCCTTAATATTGCTCTCTCCTTCTGTATTATTGATCCCTCCGCCCGTGCTTGCGATAATTCCCATCTACACCATAAACATAGTCGCTACTCCCAATTCACACTACATCCTCTTTGCTGCTTACCTGGGACAAGCTTACAAGGATAACGTTGTGTCATATGTATTAATAATACACACATTCATATATATATATATACATGCTTGTACAATCAGCAGAAGGCAAAGCCAATACCAACAACAAGGTAACAAAACATACACTTATCAGCATGACATGGGATCAACGTCACACCATCTCAATCACCACAACGTTCCTCTGCCCAAATAATAGTCACCACAATGACCCAACATCCACCATCAACCCCATCAGTGCAACATCATCACCATCTCTTCAGAGAGAAGTTTAGCAATTTATTTCCTTTTTTTTCTTTTTTCTTTATTTTTCTTTAATATTGTTTTGTTTTGTTTTGTTTGTTTTTATTTTTATTTTTATTTTTATTTTCTCCACTTGCAACTCTAAATGTTTGTTGATACACCATACTCAACCATGCCAATTCCTCCCGAAGAAGGACCAAATTTACATACAAACAGTGACACACTTGATAATCCAATTTAAATACCAGTATTGTCTCACATCTACCCCCCACCAGTGGCCTCCAATCCTAACACCTGCTTATACCTACCGATCTCTGTCTCTCTCGCTCTCGCTCGCTCGCTGTTTAAGTTGTTGGTCCTCTTTGCTTCTCTCGCCAGTTCTCCCCCCAGACCCGAGCTTCTGCCACTGCCCGTTCACGTTCACGCGTAGGAATATGTGGCTTCACCCCATCTCTTGCTGTTCCTGTCCTCCTCACAGCTCTAGGACTGTCTCGCCCTCCCTCCTCGCGCCTCACGGACTCCTCTGATTCTCGCATCTTCCCTAATTCTGACCCTTGTGATTCCTCCAACACCCCGTTTGCCACCCGAGCTCGAGCCCCTCCCCTCTTCACCCGCAAGTCTGGTGACTGCATTGCTACCTTACCCACCTTCTGCTCCTTCACCATCCGCTCCTCAGCTCCATTTGGACCCAGTGGGACTTTCTTCTCCTTCTCCCGCTTCTCTCCGGATGGTGTTGCTGGTGCAAACCGTGACGATCCTTGTGGTTGAACCCCCGGATCGTAAGTTTGCGAAGCTAAATAGCTCAATGCCGTCACTACATCCCCTATCAAAGGCCGCGTTGCCGCTTGCTCTTGCAAGCACATTGCAGCCACCGCCAAGGCTTGGTATAACCCTCGCATTGGATATCGCCCCTGCAACAATGGATCCGCCATAAAGGGAAACTTCCTCCTGTCCTTGAACAAAGGCCGGGCCTGCACCACCACCCATCCCAAACCAGCCAAGCGTCACGTTTCCAACTCTAGCACACGGCGATCGACAACTCCCCGATCACTCTTGGATCATGCCAACCCCCACACAACCCTAACTCTACTTCACGTGCCCACTCAAACCGCATCCACGCCGACACCCGTATCACCAAGACCACATTCTTCATCACTACCTCTTCACACTATCACTACTCAACTTAGCACACCATCTCAAAAGCCCCTACACTCTACTCATCCCACACCTTCAATCACACCCACAATTACGTGTACGCAAAACAATCATAGCATTGCCATTATCTCCACCCCACATCCGCAGTGCCTCCATGCAAATACTCAAAACCCACCCCAAGCTCTACGCCTCACAAAACCTCCTAATTCACCCACATCACACGCACACACACACAGGGAAACTAGTACCACGCTCCAATCAGCCTCCCACTCATCCACCGCAGCCCACTTACCCATGCCACCAGGTTTTGCTCCCCGACCGCCCGGGCATTGTCAATCGCTTTCCGCCCCGTGATCAGCTCCAGCAGCACCACGCCAAAACTGTACACGTCCGACTTCAACGTCAGCTGCCCCGTCATCGCGTACTCCGGAGCGCAATACCCGTAGGTTCCCATCACCCGTGTCGACACATGCGTCTTGTCCCCCACAGGACCTAGCTTCGCCAGCCCGAAGTCCGACAGCTTCGGGTGGAACTTCTCGTCCAGCAATATGTTCGAACTCTTAAAGTCCCGATAAATTACAGATGGTTGGGCCTTGTCGTGTAGGTATTCCAGACCCCGAGCTGCTCCAGCCGCGATCTTCATCCGAGTATTCCAGTCCAGACATTCCTTGTCCTGAGGCAGATCTGCAAAACCCACAATCGTCCCAGCAAACCGCATCAACAACCAATTCAAGAACCTGCCAACCCCTATCACAATCCCACAATCCACTCCGTTGCACTTACCATGCAGATGGTCTTCCAAGCACCCCAACGGCATGAACTCGTACACCAGCAGCCGCTGATCGCCCTCGGCGCAGTAACCAATCAGATTTACAAGATTCGTATGATGCAATAGACTCAGCATCAACACTTCTACCAGAAACTCTCGGTTTCCTTGCAGCCCGCTCCGATCCAGCTGCTTTACGGCCACCACCTGCACCCACCAACTCCGACCCCCTCAGCCAAAATCCTCCGCATCTCTTTAGCTTTGCTACCTGCATACGAATTCCCCACCTCATACCCGTTCCGTCTCACTAGATATTGCACCTCCAAAACCATCACGCCCGCTTATCTCGCCCACCATTCCCTCCCAATCAATTGCATCCCATTCCACTCCAATCACAAAACCACTTCCCCTCACTTGCCTGCCCCGTACTCTCCAGCCGTCCCTTGTACACGCGACCGAAGCCCCCCTCGCCCAGCAGACAATCTGCTCTGAAATTCTTCGTTGCCGCAACTAGCTCCCGAAACGTGAAAGTCTGCGCGTTGATGTGTGTGTTCCCCTCGCGCACCGGCTCCTTCTTGTCTACTGACTCCTTCGTGACGCCCCTCTTCGAATTACCTGGAATTTTCAGCGACGCCACAATAACCTAAAATGAATCAGCATTACGCCCAACAGTAGCTTAATTGCAATACCCCACGCACGCACGCAACCGGAATTAGACCATCTCCTCCTCATCCGCAGACCCATCAGCTTACCAAACACGAACACGCACATTGAACTACCGCTCCTTTCCTTCCCTGCCTCGCAGCTCGCAAGGGAGCTGGCAAGCCCTACGGTATTGCCTCCCCACTCTCCCTCTCCACCCATTCCGTCGCCCTAGCCAGATGTACACTTGCCTTTCCTGCTCCTCACCCGCCTCGAAAGCTCAAACTTTCATTCCCCCAGGCCCCGCATTCGCTCTCAAACCCCTCACCATTCACTCCCATCACTTAAGGCCCTCCGCCACTCTAGTGTGCCCACCGGGGCCTCCACACGCAGCTGCATCCGAACTTTGCAGTGACGATTACTAGCGCCACCCCCCTCAATGCCGCAGTCCATCAGTCCCTATCCAACCGTCCCTTGATCCGCCATAACCCTGACCTTAATCACTGGGGTCGTGCTTCACCGGACCAACATGCGACATACCGACTAAGCAATCATCTTACCGACTTTACAACCAAACTCTTACCACTCACATTCCAAATGCACACACACGTACCGGAGGAAAGCTTGGGGATTTGCGCGACGGGGTTATCAGCAGGCGATTGCCCATTACGGCTGCTGTTGTTGTCTTCCTTTTTCAGCGACTTCCCCTCCTTTGGTTTAGAATCCAAGCATGGAAAACAGCCCATCTCTATACACGTCCTATGTCTCGAAGACTAATCACAGCGTCTCGCTACCGCACGGCCCTGGCCCTACTCTGTCACCCGCGTGGGCGCCTGCCGCATCTGGATGCCTACGCCACTTGCCCCAGAGACTGTGGCCCGCCTCCTCCTCACATGCCTCTCCTGCACCCGCACCTCAAGTGTGCTCCTCCTCCTCCTCCTCCTCCACGCCTACTTCGACCTCGCCCTCCACCTCACCGGCAATTGCTGTGCCGTCGCAGCTATTTCAGTCAGAGCAATCCTCGGCTCCTACTATAATTCCCAAAAACCATGGCCAGATCCAGCTGCCCTCCGCCTCTTCCTCATTCGCTCCCTCCCCACGACCAAACTCAAATCACCGATGCCCTACGACACGCGAACATCGAAGAAGTGGTTCCCGCTCCCGCCCGTGACACACCCACACAGCCCACGATTTGATCGCCACCTCCACTCCCCACCAGTATCACCCACCTCTCCCCCGATCTCACAAAACCCGATCCTATCTCCCAACTCTACATCCACGCGCACACGCAATAATCGAGACTAATGCCGCTGCAACCGAACGACCAGACCCACTACACCAACACTGCCGCTACTCTGGTACGAGCGGTACCAATGAAATTCATAGGAGAGTGGGGTCCTCCCACAGTGCCTGCGTGCTTAGCCGTGCTGAAACTGAGAGAGAGAGAGAAAAAAAAAAAAAAAAAAAAAAAAACAAAACAAAAAACTTACAAAGTAGCACAGCAACTCCAATCTGTCTCTCTCTCTCTCTCTCTCTCTCTCTCTCTCGCTCTCCTTCTCAGTGTGCGTGCACAGCCCTCTTGCCTTGTCCCTTTCTAACACATCATCCTACTGTTGCTGTGTGCAAGCAAGCAAGTGGATGTGGGTGTGTGTGTTTCACGCGGTGAAGCTCCAGCTTGTGACTAGGCCAGGGCCAGCAGAGAGAGGGAGAGAGAGCGAGAGAGAGGTGGCGCGGGAGTGTGCGTGATCGGGTGACGGCAGGGCAAGGGATGATGATGCTGCTGGCTGTGGATGGATATGTAGTAGTGGTCAGTAGTATGTAGTGAGTACTAGTAGTATGTAGTAGTAAGTAGTGAGTAGTAGTGAGTGTGTGTACACACCTGGCCACCCTGTCACAGTAGGGCTTGCTTGCTTGCTTGCTTGCTTGCTTGACTGGCATAATGGCACATGTCTTCCGCTTCTTTGTTGGGGAAGAGGGAGGGCTGCCCCTTCGTCACACCCACATCCATCCATCCATGGTCTCATCCATTCATCAATTCATCCATTCCACCCGACATTATTGAGGGGGGGGTCTTTACTCGTGAAGCTTCGTTCATGGCAGCAAAACCTTCTGGTGTCATTAAGTAATGAGGATTGGGGTGCTTGTGTTGTATGGTACTAATTATGAAATAGTCTTTACTTTTTAATGAGTGCTTGTATGAGTGAGGATTTTGTAGTTTGTTTATATACAGTTCAAAATAAATAAAGATTTATTTATTTATTTATGCATGAGACTATGGAAACATATTGAAGGCTACTGCTGTGTTAATCATGACCTTGCTTGTGCGTAAAAGAATATATGATGCTATCATGGAAGTTTCTATTATAGATATTTGATCTTTGAAGGAAAGCTATTGATTTTTACATACATTGCTATAGCTTTTTTGAATTTTGAAACATGTAGTTAATTTTGGAACTTAATAAATCTGGTGATAATTTTTGTAGTCAATTATTACTACAGTATAATGTCATTACATACTATGAAACATGTACATTGGTTTTGAATTTGACCATTATGATCATTGTAGAAAAGAAAAGACTTTAACTGTATGCTTAACAAAAATTACTCATACATGTTGAATTGATTTATATATATATTTATATTTATTTATTACTGGAAATAAAAATACATTCTATAAGCTTTTTACAAATTTTTGAATAACATTTGAGATATGATATATATATATATATATATATGCATATTTATATTTATATTTATATAATGAGGATTTAAACAATAGATTTAGAATAATTTTTCTAAAGATTCCAAATTACAAGTTAGGCATAATTGTTTGCAATATTTGTTCAAATTATATAGACCAATAGATGAACTTAATTATTTCAAAAAGTAAACTTCTGTGTGCAGTGAAGGAAGTTCTTTCAGAAACTTTTGGCACTAAATAATCAATAAAGAAAATTCCAGAAACACATAAGGTGATCTATGCATACGTACATACAAAAAGAATGAAGATTATACATTCAAACACAACCATCTTACTTTACAATAGAAGTTGAAAAGAATTGTAAGGTTCACAAGCATATATAGGAAAGGATATACCTCAAAATAACTATAAATGCATGAATAAATAGAAAACTTTAAAAGATGGCATAAATTCATTTAGAGTTTTACAATTGATTAATATGAATGAATATTTTTGTATCTTGATTTTTGGTGATTTGGTGACTTATTGTGTACATATGTATTCTCAATAGCTATTAAAAATCTAGAACTTTCTAAAAGCAAATAATTTAGTCTTTTAGTACTTTGTGCTTAGATTTATAGTCATCACTCCATACTATATCTTGATAAGAATTATTTTATACAATGTATTAAACATGGACTTTGGTATTTTTTGAAAATTCATACAAAAATTCAAAAAAACAAAATCAATTCTAGTAATCATCAATACCAAATCACCAAAAATCAAAATCAAAATCGTAGATTCTTACTGTCACAATTTTGATCCTTATATTGTCCTAGGAAGACATGGATAGTACCTCCTTCCTTATCAAACATTGCTAATAAACTTATATTAACTTTAAGCACAACTTACTCTTCATAATTTGAGATAAGAATATTCTTTGGTGTCAATCTAATCTTCATCCTTATGGTGTTACTGCTATTAATGAAGTATTGACTACTTATTTTGAATGCTGTAGGCTATGAAACAATTATACTTGTATTTATTTTTTTATATCAAATTGAGATTGGAAAAAGTTGTCACAATACCATCTTATCGAATATTATCTAATATAAGAACTTAAAGAATGTAAATAAATAAATAAAATATTTTTAAAAATAAGATGATAAAAAATAATGGATATTCAAGAAGAAATTAGAATAGATATTGCTAAAGACAAAGAAACTAAAAATCCTTGAAACTAGATTAGAACTTAAAAAAAGAAGTTGAGAAGAGTGAAGAAGGCTTTACTCTTACTTCTATATATATTATTTAACTAAGAGCTATGTAACAACATTCTATGGAACCTCCAACATCTATCCAACTTATAGGACATGTGTTTAATTTGCAAAACTAGCATTCTATATATGTGCCACATGTCTGATTTCTACCACAAGTAGCCAACTTGTTGGTCTAATTTTCAACATACTAATCATCTATAAACATATATAAAAGCAAAGCCAAGTCTATGAAGCTTTCTTTGACCTTCTATTTATAATGTGCTATATTATTTTAAAATCTTTTGGTATGTTCTTTTTATGTTGTTCTCATTAGTACCTAAGATGACAAAAGTCTTGATTGTAATTAACTAAGCATTTTTGTGGCTATCATTTCTTTGCTACCTTTTAATTTAATCTTTTCTATGTATGTTGTTAAATCTTCCTAATAAGCTTCAATAATTTGTTATATCTTGTTATATTTTTTTCTTTATTTTTAAAATTTTCTTCCTCTTTTCTCTTGTTTTTTTTTCTTGAGTTCTTTTTATAGTATCTTATTTCTTTCTAATATCATTTTAAATTGATGTCACTATCCAAATAATTCTTTAGCTAATTTTAACTCATGGAGCTATATTGACTTATTGATCTTATCTAGGTAGGACCTTGAGACAAAAGCCATTATATCTTGGTCCATTTAAATAGCAATAAGATCTATATAAGGTTTGTCTTCTATTAGTGGCAAGTAGATGTATTCATCTTATTCTTCCTCAATCAAGGATTTTTATTCAAAGAAGATTGTCTCAATCTTAATATTACTCTTTTTAAGACTCACACTCAGCTTCTCTATTTGTACTAGCAAGATATCTAAGTCTTTCTTTGAGTTGGATCTCGACATAATATCCACCACTTTGTATACTTCTTTTTCATTCTCTTCTCTCTTTTTTCTTTTTTCTTTAACTTCTCTCTAAATTTCATCTCCAAAAAATTTTGGTCCAACTTCTCTCTTGTAGATTTCAATAGTGGATGACTACAAAAAATTTTAGAACCTTCAAAATATTTCTATAGAGTTGGCATGTTGTATTGTCTCTAGTAATGCCACATCTTTGTTTCATGTTGTATTCATTGTATTTATCAATGTTGCTATTGTTATTGCTTACATTGCTATTGTTAAGGTTTTTATAATTAGTTTTGTTATTAATTTTGTTATATCTGCTCTTGATGTTATAACTTCATATACTCTTATTAAGTCTCTACTTGTAAAAGGTCTATTTGTGTTTGTTATATCTATTCAAACTTCTCTTCTACTATCTCTATTTTCTAGTGCCCTTTCAATATACTTGCTTGATGTTGATCGTGGTATTATCTTAGTATGTCTAAACCTTGTTTGAATTGGTGTTTATTTGACGTTACTCCAAGGTCTTTGATTTTTCTTTAGTGATATTATTTTCAATATGTGCCTTGAAATACCTTATGTTGGTGGCATTGGTGATGGTTTCTTTGATGTAAATCTATTTCTACTACTCCTTGTTCTCTATGCATCTTGTGGTGAGGCTCTTATTGGAATCTTTGATCTATTTATTAATGGCTTATAAATTGGCAAAAATGATATCAATGATCAAACTTTGTTGGCTTTTTCTTTTGTTTTTAGATGTTTGTTTCTTCTTTCATCTTCTTTTAATTGATACCATGAGACTAACATGCTTTCTAATACATAAGATATTAATAACAAATATGCAATAATTTTCTTGACAACTATGGCTTTTAATAATTAATATTTTTATATTTGGATAAGATAGAAAGTAAATAAGAATACCATATAAAAAAATGAGAGTTGTGTTGAAGATCAGCAAGTACTTGCTTAGTTACAACTACATAGAGATTAAACATAGTATGTTGCTAATAGTAAAAAGGCATTAAAGAATTAAAGTAAGTTATTGTGGTGGCACCAAGGGTTTAGTTGGATGAGGTAGAAATGGATGTAATATCAAAAGGATGGAAGTTGCCTCGTTGGTGAGCAAACCACCACCTATAAGTAAAGAGTTTTGGAAGTAAGAATCATCTTTTTCCATACTTCTCTTAGACTACAATCCTTGCTGATGCTAAGTGTTTGTAGCTTTTAGACTTCTTTTCTTCAATAGGTTATGGATCCACTCACATTTGCTTGAGTGTTTTTTGAAGTTCTTGAAGTGGTTTTATAAGTGTGGAGTAGATCAAGTTGTTGTTGTTGATGTTAGGCTTTGAAAGAACCTAACTTTCAGATTCAGATCTAGATCTAGATCATGGTTTGTTCTTACTTGTGGTTAAGAGCATTTTGATGTTAGTGTCTTGTTTTTCACCTTTAGACAAAATTTACATTGTACTTTTGCTGAGATAGATCCTTGGTAATCTAACTTTACGATTTCATGTCCTAAAGTTGCTGATTATGCTTAAAAGGCTTCTTATGGTGTATAGAGGTGATTTGTGAACATAAGAGAGATATTAGAGTGGAAAATCAGATTTGAGACACTTAGATAAGTCATCAAACTTGTGACAAGTCTTAGCAATGAAGTTGAGAGTATTTTTTAGAGTTAAAACACTAGTTTGTTCACAAAGAAGGATTCTGTGATTCTAAGGCAGCAAAAACTTCTTGCTGATTTTTGAGAGCATTAGGACTTCTTCTTACAATCTTTTTTTGATACAACTCTTCCTAAGACATGGCTTCAAGTGAAGGTGAAAGATTGAGAGTTATTGAGAAATTTAGAGGTGACAATTTCTACCATTGGAAGATAAAAATGGAGCTTTTGTTGGCATCTTTGGATCTTTGAGATATTGTAGATGAAAGTGAAGAGGCTCCAAGCAAAGATGCTGATATGAAGGAGAAGAAGGAGTTCAAATGTTGTGAAAAGAAGGCTTTTAGATTGATTGCAACCAATGTTGATGAAGCCAACTTCTCCCACATTATCTCTTGCAAAGGACCAGCGGAAGCATGGAAGACTCTTTGCAACATCTATAAGAGCAAAAACTTATCCAACATCATCTATATAAGGAGGAAGTTCTTTACTTACAAGATGGAAGAAGGTGAAGACGTCATGTCTCATGTCAATAAGGTAAAGGCTCTTGCAAACCAACTAGTAATTGTTGACAAGCCTTTAGAAGAAAGTGATATTGTCATGACCTTGCTAATGAGCCTTCCCGAATCCTACAACTACTTTATTGTGGCATTGGAGTCCATCAAGCTAAAAGAGCTTACAATGGATTATGTGACGGCAAGACTTGTCCATGAAGTAACCAAGAAGAAAGAAAAGGAGCCTCAAAGTGAAGATTTAGCACTCTATTTACATCAAGGCAAGGGCAACTATCCAAATCAATAAGATAATGTCAAATCTTACTTCATTTGTGGCAAAGTAGGTCATTTTGCTCGAAATTGCTACAAAGGCAAAAAGATGAAGAAGGAGAATACAAATAGTGTACAAGATGAGTTTGGAAGATAAGATTATGCATTCACGGCAACAAATGGGACCTCTATGGCTGCCATGTCAAGATGGATTGTAGATTCAAGTTGTTCCAAGCATATGACACCTTATAAGTGTTCATTTGACACTTATGAGGCTATTTCAGCATCAAAGGTGGTGTTGGCGAATAGTAGTACATGTGAAGCCATTGGAATTGGCTCTATTATGGTAGAGGTGGTTGTGAATAGACAAACCAATAGGATCAGATTCAAAAACGTCCTTCATGCACCTAAAATGAAGCAAAACCTACTTTCGATGAATAAACTTGTAATGGAAGGTTTTAAAGTTCAATTTAACATGAATGGATGTTTTGTAAGAATATTGAGTGGAGATAAGGTCTTCAAAGGCTTGAAAGAAGGAAATTTGTACTACCTCATTTATAAGAAGATGAATGGAGTGGAGGTAGCTGCATTTGCTGAGTTTACATCAATCCAAGATAAGTTGAATATATGGCATCGTCGCCTTGGCCATTTGAATGTAAAGAGCATGAATGAGCTCAAGACTATGGTAAGTCGCTCAAATCTTGGCAATACAAGCCATAATACGAAACAACTTGCATGTGAAGGATGCATACAAGGCAAACAACAAAAGGCCTCATTTCCAAGGAGTGTAGCAACATGTGCTACCAAGTTGCTAGAGATTGTCCATTCAGATGTATGTGGACCTATGAAGAACACAAGTATTGGAGGATCAAGGTATTTTCTCACTTTTATTGATGATTATTCAAGAAAGATTTGGATCAACATTCTTAAAGCCAAGAGTGAATGCTTTTGGAGGTTTAAGGAGTTTAAAGTACTTGTTGAGAAACAAAGTGAATGTAAGATCAAGGTGCTATATATGGACAATGGAGGTGAGTACATGTCTAAGTAATTTGATGTTTATTTGAAGAATGAAGGAATTGTTAGACAAACCACAACTCCATATACTCCACAACAAAGTGGTGTTGTTAAAAGGGCAAATCGAACCATTGTAGAGATGGCAAGGAGCATGTTTCATGTTTAAAACCTTGGCTATGAGTTTTAGGCAGGAGCTTTGGTGAATGCAATGTATACAAGAAATAGGTGTTCAACAAGTGCTTTTGCATCAATGACACCACAAGAAGCTTGGAGTGGGAGACAACGTTGCATTTTCCATATGATAACTTTTGGTTGCATTGCATATGCAAAAACACCAGATTGTATGAGGTCCAAACTTGATGCAAAAGGTACAAAGTGTGTGTTTCTTAGTTATTAAGAAGGTAATAAGGCATATAGGCTAATGTGCTTGGAAACCAAGAAGATCATCAAAAATCGTGATGTTGAGTTTTTAGAACACAAGAGTGCTTATGAGCACTTAGAAATGTGTCTAAATAGAAGTAATGGTGTATTTGTGGACACATCTTTGAATTCAGCAAAGAAACAAGAAGATGAAGACAATAAAGATGAAAAGCCAAAGAATGTTGAAAAGATGAAGACTCCTATAATTGATAGGACTAGCAAAGAAAGAAATGAAGATGTTGAAGATTGGGATGATGATAATGATGAAGAGTATCAACCATTGAGTGAAGAACAATAAGGTTTAAAAGTTGGAAAAGAACAAGTAGTGCAACAAGGTGAATGTTCTTCTACAAGTAAAAGGAGATATCGTTTGAGAGAAAGAAGGCAACGTGGCAAATGATAGAAGGATCACATCTTCTCTCAAGTAAGTAAAGAACATACAAATGTTACTCTTCTTGTTGATCCACTGTCTTTGTGTGATGCTATGAAGTGTGAAGATGCAATCAAGTGGAAGAAGGCTATGGAAGAAGAGTACCAATCTCTTATAGACAATGGTACATGGAAATTGGCACCTCTTCCAACAAATTGATCTAGAGTTGGTTGTAAGTGGGTGTTTAAAACTAAAAAAGATGCAATGGGTGTGGTGGTGAGGCACAAGGCAAGATTAGTTGTGAAAAGATACTCACAAGTTGCTGAAATTGATTTCAATGAGACTTATGCACCCGTTGCCAAATTCACCACTATTAGGACCATTGTAGCAATTGGGGCAGCAATGGATTTGGAAATACATCAAATAGATGTGAAGACGGCCTTTTTGAATGGAGAATTGTAAGAAGACATGTACATGGACCAACCTCAAGGATTTGTACAATAAGGCAAAGAACATCTTGTGTGTAAATTGAAGAAATCTTTATATGGATTGAAACAATCACTAAGGGCATGGTACCAACGAATTGACACCTTCTTTGTCAATGAAGGGTTTGTGAGGAGTGAAGCTGATCATTCATTATATGTGATGCAATCTAGAGAGTTCTTGCTGATTATAATCCTTTATGTTGATGATTTGATCATCTTGGCTAACAATATGGAAAAGATGGATTGGATGAAGATCAAATTAGAGAAGGAATATGAGATGAGTGATTTGGGAGAGTTGTACTATTGCTTAGGAGAAGAATTTGTAAGAGATCGTGGTAAGAAGATCATTATAATGAGCCAAATCAAGTACATTGAAGAAGTGTTGAAACGATTCAACATGGAAGAATATAAGCCCATTGAAACATCCTTGGAGGAAAATTTGAAGTTGATGAAGCTCACGGATGAGGAGTTTGCACAAGTTGAAGGTGAGATGCAAAGTGTTCTATACAAAGCAGCAATAGGCTCATTCATGTATGCAATGGTGGCGATAAGAGTGGATCTTGTATATGCGGTGAGTATTGTAAGCCAACACATGTCTAAGGCTGGACCAATGCATTAGAAAACAGTAAAGAGGATATTGAAGTACTTAAAAGGTACAAAAGACTTCAAATTGTGCTTTGGTGGTAAGAACATTGATTTACAAAGTTATTGTGATGCGGATTGGGCTGGAGATGCAAATGATAGAAGATCCACAACATGATATGTCTTCTTCATTGGAGTGGGAGCCATTTCATGGGATTACAAGAGACAATCTACCATTGCAAGATCAACGGTGGAAGCAGAGTACATGGCAATAAGTTATTGTACAATGGAGGCATGTTGGATAAGACAACTCTTAGAACACATTGATGTTCAATATCATTTCATATGAGAAAAGATTGAAGATGGAATAATAGGTATGAAGTATTGTACTATAAATAATATGCTTGTTGATGTACTTACAAAGGCATTAGTAAAGGATAGACATCATGACTTGATTCAGAGATTAGGATTAAAAGCCTTTTGAATATTAGCAAAGTGGGAGTGTTGAAGATCAGCAAGTACTTGCTTAGTTACAACCACATAGAGATTAAGCATAGTATGTTGCTAACAGTAAAAGGCATTAAAGAGTTAAAGTAAGTTATTATAGTGGCACCAAGGATTTTGTTCGATGAGGTAGAAATGGATGTAATATCAAAATGATGGAAGTTGCCTCGTTGGTGAGCAAACCACTACCTATAAGTAAAGAGTGTTGGAAGTAAGAATCATCTTTCTCCACACTTCTCTTAGACTACAATCCTTATTGATGCTAAGTGTTTGTAGCTTTTAGACTTCATTTCTTCAATAAGTTGATGGATAGTTTTGTAATAATACCGAATCTTGAATAATAATTACTTAATCAAAAACTTATTTTTTATTTTTTATTTTTTATTTTTTTGTTTTCCATTGTACCATAGTTGATGTGGCTCTTCTTTCATATTTCATCAAACCCATCCTTTACTCTACACCATTTCTTTGTTTTTGCCTATAGAATTACTCCTACCATCAATTCTAACTCTAGACTTTTGAGCATTCTGATATCAAATATCTATGCTAAGTCATTGTTTGTCAATTCATATTCCTCACCTCTAAAGACAGTTTCTATATTTTTCTCCATATTAATTGCTTAATCTATCTTATCTACAAGCCAAGATGCCTTCTCCAATAAGAATCCTCTATCAATATATATCATTTCATATATTGCTGAGTTATCAAAAATCTTGAAGTACTTTTCAATGTATCTTATTTCCATCTATGAGTTTTGCAACTTATGTTTTAGCTCAATTCTTTCTTGTTTGTGAAGAGCTAAAGGAACATTATCACTTTGTTGGTGCTTCTTCTATTCTCCAATCTACTTGTTCTACTAGTTTGCTCGGACGTCCATTTTTTTTTCAAAATATTGTATTAATTGATGATCTAATCTCTCTTGCAATTCACTCCTATCAACTCCTATTAAATAATAATCTTGCATTCTTTTGAATTCTAATTTAATATATACTATCTATTTTTAGTTATTTATTAAATATAATAAAATACTCTTGATTTTTTTAATGCTAAATAAATCTTATTATGATAGTAATATGAAGATAACAACTAATATTTTTATCTTTTACATCTAATATTTTTGTCTTTTTTTACCACATTAGTGATAATTTTTATTATTATTTCTTAGTACATGTATTTTAATTTTTTGTATAAAAAGTCAAATAATCATAGATTATGTCATCAAATTTAATAATGTATAATTTTAAATTTAATAGATTATATATAGCATGTGTATAGAGTGAATATTATTACAACAATATTTTCACTATAGTAAGAGGAAAAGAAATTAAATTATTATATCACAAGTTGAAACCAAAAAGAATTGTATAACAGTAATACATAAAAAAATTAGCCATATCCAATTTTTAAATTAAGAGGATTTTTGTACTTAGTTCTTTTTGGAAAGCCATGGTACAAAAGCTTTCCAATGACTCCTTCTTAACTAAGAAATTCTTTCTTTTTAATGCCTTGGCCTTTTAAAAAGAGATGGTCCAAAATAATTATTTTATGACTAGTCTAAATATGTTAGCTTATATCTTCATTCTAATAATTATGAGAAATACAAATAATAATAAAAATAATAATAAGAATAGTACTTAAAGTTTATTTTTAATAATTGTATACATAGCTTTTCAATTTTTGTAAAATCCACTTCATTAAAAGGGCCTACCACAAATTGTAGAGGACAATACTATTCATAATATGTAAGAAAGAAAATCCATTCCACTTCATTTTTATCTTTGAAATACTTTTTCAAAGTATAAAACCAACTACGTGAGGCTTCTCAATTTCAACCAATTAAAAAATTAAAAAAAATTGAAGATACTTTTCTACTAAATATATAGACCCCTAAACCCAATAACCACTTCAACAAAACACAAAATCCCTTGAGGCCTTCTCTGACATGACATATACTTTTGTCACATGTAATTCAACTGAGAGGATTGCTGTAATAACAACATTACAGATCAGAGCTGTATGCTTTGATGTAAGAAGTTGAGACTTCAGTCAGTTTTGAATAAGGTCACAAGGCAATTCCTCCAGTCCTACAGTCACAAAGCAGCCCTGTACTCAGATGACAGATGACAGTCCGTTCAACAAGCATCGCCCATTGAACTTGATGCAGTAAACGTTGATGACCTTCAAACCTAATTCTTGAATTGCTGCTGACCATGTAATACCTGGCGTATATCATGATATTTATTGATTGCTACAGGAGACCCCTTCATGACTCTTTGCAAGGGCTTGAGGATGCCTTCGGCATAGGAATATACCTGGGTGGTGCCGTGGCTTCGTCACCTTGGAAGTAACTGATTCCCCCTTTCAGTTAGATAGGTGCTTCAGTTCAATAGATACCTAACATGTTGAAGACACCGATGATTTTTGACAATTTGTGTCCGATCGTCTGAGTCAATGTCATCTATCCCATATGTTTTGGTTCTGCTCTACTTACATGAACATTTTCCGCACATTTCCACCAAAAGCACTAGACCAAAGCCCTCAATTCCACATCGTTCTAATCATTCAGGATGCGCACCTTAAATGGTCAAAGTTGCTTCAGGCTGCAACATGATCTTTAAACAGGACAAAAACTGTATACAATTTGGTCATTTCTGCCCACATAGACTATTAAGAGGAGAACCAATTGTGCCGGTGATTACAACTTTGCCGCTCTCCGTCACCCCTCCATACTGAATAATACCGGACTGAACCAAATCCATCATTCCTCCTTCAAAGCCAAGTTTTCGAAGAATTAATATGGACCCTGTACTTACGAGGTGCTAATGCATGAGGACGGTTGTGAGTAGTTTTATCTTACGATAGAGAAGCTGCACCACAAATACTCGACTCTCCAGCACTGCCAACATGAATTCATCAAGAGCCTGACTGAGATCCTTTGCTTGGAATACCAGGACCTTTCCATGTTCAGTTCCTGGTATCTAACGTCCTTAGTATTATGCATCACCTTTTCCACTGGACCAGATCTAAAGAGCCTCCGTGTTGTATCTTCACAATCAACCCTTTTAAACAAAATTGTGCAGCAGTACATGCACCACAGGGTTCAAATAAGTAAAGTTGTGTATCACCTCTTCCGCCGCTTTGCCTCCGGCTGCAGCTCAAGAAACCACATGTACTGATTGGAACCACAGAAAATTTCTAATTAAAATAGAAAATCTATAAAACTACAGGAGCGCTTTCCAGGGAAACTCATTTATAAACTATAATCATATTACAAGGAATGCGTTTGCTACATAACCATTACAGTTCCTATTTACAGATGGTACATTTAAAAGAATTCAAAGTAAACCCGATTTTCAATGGACGATGTGTGCTCAATGCACCATATACTGCTTAACCACCTTCAGAGTTTGTGCTCCAACTTCAAGCTCATGACATCCTTTGGCCTCAAACCATCTTATGACACCAACTGAAAAAATAGAATTCATTTTAGGTTCAACTTTCAATAGAAGTATACCTTATGAACATGTTCAGGTGTTGGTGACGATCCTGGAGAAGATTGGCGCAACTTCCTGTCCCCATCTGGCAAGGAACAATCAGGACAAACAAATTTCTCCATACGCTTCACTTGATCTGGTGTGAAGCTCATGCAAGAAGGGTGAAACCTGTACTCAAAAATAGAAGCAGGGTTCAGAGTAAGATGCTTTCTACTTCCCAGATATTGTTCTCATCAGACTGAAAGAAGTTTCGTACTTGCAACATACGGAAGCAATCGTAGCCAAGTACCCAATTTTTGCATGTGATATCCATAAACATAAGCAAAGATACTACAACTTCCAGGAGAAGGGTAATTCAATTCAGAGTGTGGTTTGACTATTGAAAGTAAGACGTCGTCCTGCTTCTTGTGCAGGAGTACAAGCAAATCTAATTCGACCTTCTGGCAATACTTCTAAAAGGCTTCAGTGATTCAGACTCTACAATTTGCCTCTTGAAGTACAAGACAAGCTGCTCACAATATACTGACTAAATAAGGATGAGATGAAGAGAACTTACCAATCTTTGCAAGTCTCACATTGAACCATCAAATCATCTGGATTATAAGGCATCTCACATTTACAATACCTATACAGAACAGTCAGAGAACACCAAATGGGTCAGCCTTTATATCACAAGAAAGGAATACACCTTACTTAACTCAATGTTTTACACTCGACTTAGGATATGTAAAGCTAGTGAAACACTACAACTCAAATGCAAAAAATTTACCAGCTTGACCAGGAGAATGAAATTAGCCATAATTGCACTGACATGCATTTGAAACACATGCCGTGCTTAAACCTCTATGTAACAACCATGTAGCGTTACGACTATGCGACCGCCGAGAGATGAGTTCCTTGTTACTTCACCAAACGTATATAAGGAAAAGAAACATGTAGAGTGAAAAATGACGTACACAGCCACTCGATCAGGAGTGAATCCGCCAGTAGAAGCCTTGTATTCAAAGCGACAGAAGTAATCTTCAGTACCGACACTGTCAAGCTTAGTGTAATTTTTGAACGTATGAACAATGCACTTGCCCTCTATAGTGTCCGCACTTTGAATATCGTAGTGATCTGACAAGAAAAGCTCCTTTGAACCATGAAATTGTCGCCTCCCTCCCATTGACTCTTCAGGCCGATAATACCATCGTACCCGTACTTTAGTATTGTTTCTGTTGTCAGCCTCAATCTTCTCTATCTTGGCAACGTAAGGTGGCTTATCAGGATCTTGCCCACGCATCAAGACACAATCTCCCACTGTAAAGGCCACAACCGTTGTGGTTAAATCACATATTTCGTTTACATCTTTGGAAATTGTTCTTGTATGACAATTCACTAGCGTGTAGAATCCTATTACAAATCTGCAAACAAATGGAAGTCTGATCTAGTTGGCCTCGGCATCGCGCTGTAACAGAGAAATCAATCAGGTCATTAGCTAAATTTCCCCAACTGCACTGATAAGTAATATAACATACCGAGATTATCCGATGTTAAAAGAATTCGGACCTTCTTTGCAAATACTTACAACTATTAACATATTATTTTTGTTTCCAGTCCACTCAATCAAAAGTTTTGCAGGTTACATTCGAGTACAACAGAAAATTCTTGTCACAAAGCTCTGCGACCTGCTGAAAGCTATGTGATTCGGAGCCCCCAAATTCCATAAGTCTTGAATATAATCAATATTGTAAAGGAATTTTATCCATGATTGAAAATTATTAAAATTAGGGCATAAAGAGAAAGTAGTTAAGAGACGGACCTACACGTATCAACTACCATTTACTATTTTTCTTAAGTGGAGGAGCTTCAAGCTTTTAAAATTTGTCAAACATCCAGAAAAGGCTGTTGTCGATTCTCGAAACAACAATAATGTCCTGAGAGTGGTACTGTTAAAATTGCTCTCAGGGTAAGACTTTAAGGACTGTAGGGAGCCTCTGCCAGGTCAATAAGCCCATCCATTAGGATGTTTATATTCACTAGTAAGGATTCATGTGAAATCTTAACGAAATATGTACTCTAGGGGAGCAGCAAATATGTCTGCATAATATTACGATTCACATTATCAATATAAAATTCAATCCCTCCAAATATGTCAAAGTATGTCAGAATGCATCACCAAGGTCAATCATCATCCCCTGAGTAACGTGATTGTCTGAGGTCTTTTACTATCAACCTTAAATTAATCCACACTGTATGCTACACAGTGGAAAATTTGGGGGATAACACGACGATTACGTCAAACAACAAAGTGGCAAAGGAACAGAGATTGAGTTTAGTGTGAATTGGTGATCAGAAATATCCGACGCACAGCCTTCGTGAGGATCACATACAAAATGCACAGCATTCCACTTCTTTACGTGCAGGTCTCCTCATAACAACCTGGAGGTCAAGCGACTTTGTCGAGATAATCACGGGAAAACCTCATTCATTTCCAAACTCACCTTTCACGACCTTCTGTGTGCCTTTCACGGTGTACGAGTCGAGAGCTTTCTTGGCACCTTTCGACTTCGCCATCACAAGGGAAATACGCGTCTCTACTAGCGTCCTCCCTCGCACAAGCGCAAAATTAAAATTCGACTCCAAAGCCTACAACCGGAATCTCCACACAACCACGCGTCGTCAAGTATAAATTATCTCTGGTAACAACCTCCGAATCACAACGGCCTTACATCCTCCGCCGAGGTCTCATATCTCGCGCATACCCGGCGGGGAAACATCCCCGAGAGATCACAACCAACGTGTTCTCATGTCGATCCATCACTGCTTCCTGCTTCTAATGACTGTGCCTTCCATATCCAACCATCCCGAATCACTCTCCACTCCGTGCTGACCTCCACAATCCACTATATTCCAAACAGAGAACACTTCTACAAAGCTCTCGAAATTCTACACTCAATTCCAGACCTGCATAACACTTCCCTGCGAGGACAATCGCCGCAGCCGGTCCTCGCAATCTAACACGCACCTCTCCCTCCGCTATGGCGATGAACGGAGAAGAGCCTTGTTCCAAGGGCAGGTAGGTGCCATCGTGCCAAGGGGGCCAAATCCCGCTCTCCAAGACATCTCCCGTTTTTTCATCTCTTCTCCCTCTGTACATGCACCCCCCATCTAGGTTTCTGCTTTCTATTTGTAGTGCTTTCCTAGACTCTATGACGTCGCGCGGTTATTTTTATCCAACAGGAAAATTAGTAGATCTTGTGCTCGGTCACACGAGAAGCTTGTATCAGTAGAGCGGGTCAAACACTTGGTAGATTTGAAATCTAAGCATTGGGGGAAAATTGTCAATCCTCGCTAAAGCTAGATTTCCAAGTGGACCGAAGAACCAAATAATAACACGAGAGAATCTATTATATGAAGATGGTAAGAATGTTGCAAGGAAATTAAAAACTGAATACTATTACTATTAGTACGTTAAAATAATAATAGTAATAACAATAAACGCTGAGTTCACTAACAATATGACAATGGGTTTGTGATTGGTGGAGTAGCTCTGTCACTTCCTTCACAGCTCTCAATGTTTTAATTAAAACTAAAAGTTGTATGATTAGTTCTTGACTGTGGTTGGGTAGAGTTTTGGCGACTGCACCAAGTTGTTATTAAAAAAAAAGGTATTATAGTGGCATCAAACCGTCCATTTATATGTGCCTACAACAAGACTAACATGGTTTCATGTAAAACCAGTAGGAATCTGTGATTTTTGGCTTGAAAATTGTATTTTTGTTCACACAATAGAACCATGAAAATAAACGAAGAGTTGTTTGAAATGTTGTAAATTCAAGTGAGTCAACAATTAGAACATGAGAGGTCAATGTGCATTTAATATTGTTAACCTTTTTCATCAAGAATTTTTACATTAAACCCTATCTTAGTGGTCTAAATATGGTTTCCCTCATACTTAAGTAGTCTTCCAACATTATACCTTTTTAAATTTGCTATCATAAATCTATATTTTAATTCTTTATTTATTTACTTATAATTTTCTTTATAAGTTTTACTTTTCTAAAAAAAAATAAAAGTATGAAAAATTTTTCAAAAAATCAAAAACTAAAGTTATTTTATATTGTAATTTGTAATAAAACTTTATAGTTAGATATATTTTGTAATAAAAAATAATAACAATACCATCTTAAAATCCTATAAATAATTATTATATTTCTAAAAATTACCTTTCTAATATATAAGCCTAGCAACAACCTTCCTTTAATTATTAGATAGATACCATCTTTTATTTATTTTACTTTATTTAGCTTGAGTATTAATCATGTTCACATATTATAAATTGTTGTTATTTACATATTGTTGTATTTATACCTTTTGGCCTCACTAGTGTCTAGTTTGTTGAAAAACTTGTATATGTAGTATACAATTGGATTAAAAGAGGAAGGATGAGGCATCAACATACTAAAAAGGAGGCATTTGCACAATAAAATGAGGTGACCATCTAATATAACTAATATTTCATTTAACATGATTTAATTTTGACTTAAAATTAAATTAAATTTTTAGTTTTTTAAAATTAAATTATTAAAAAAATAACTAAATGTTCATAATATAAGATAAGTTTTTTGGAAAAATAAAAGAAAGTGATAAAAAAATAATAATTATACAATAACTATAAAAATTTGAAATGATTATTTTAATAGAAAGGATATATACAATTCAATGTGATAATTAAATTAAAATTAAAATTATTGTAGATGTTTTTTTTGTTTAGAATATTGTATTAGGTTGTGTAAGAATATGTTTTTTTTTATTATTTATAATTACAGTAAGTTATATGGATTATAATATATCTAAAAATTTAATAAATAAACAATCATATAAACTAAAACAACATAAAATAAAACTACATATTAAAATTTGAAAAGAAAGAAATTAATGTGTAGATTTAAGAATTAGTTTGTGTATTTTACATACTATAATTGTAATTTAAAAGATAGTGAATAAGTTAAAAATTAGAGTTAAAATTAAGATAATTTAGCTGACTTTGTAAAGTTTTCTTTTTGAATTTTATTTATTATTATAAAACTACTTATTCAAATTATTTCAAAGAAGAAATAAATTTAATTTTATGCTCATAAGAGTATATTTCAAAGAATTATGCATAATTTATTCACAATAGTTGTGAATTAGTCAAGCATTTTCTAATTCTAAATTTCTAAATGACTATGTATTTTCTTTAATATATATATAAAATAATAGTTATATATATATATATATATATATATATGTATATTTTAAAAAATATATATATATTCTAACATATATATTAGAAGATAAATTTAGTTTTTAAAAATTAAAATTATATTTCAAATTACTTATTAAAATTTTAATTAGATTATTAAAAATAATTAAAAATATGGATTTCTAAGTATATTTATTTTGTAACTATTTAGCTGAAGGAATATAAGAAAAAAAAAAATGAGATTTACATTCTTAAAACATTTTATACTATTTAAGAAAATAATTAGTAACATTTGTGTACAAATAAATTAAACTAAATAAATAGACTTTTTAGTTTTAAATTTCTTGTGTTTAAAAAAACATTATAGAATTTTAAAAGTCATTTTTTACACCTTCATTTGTTTAAATTGAATTTCGACAAAATCAGCCATTATTAATTTTAAATAAATATTAGAAAATATTATTATATATGTTTTTGATAAATTTCTGTAATTAACTATCATTTGATACCGTCTTACTAAATTGTATCAAAAAATAAAATCTAGACATTAACTTCTAACTTCTTTTATAATATTTTCTTCAATAAATATTTTTAAGGTTTTTCAAATTAAATATATATTATTTAAACTATTATATTCTTTTGTCATACAAGTAATAAATATTTTTTTAAATTCTATTCATTTTTATTATGAAATTCATAATAAAATTTTATAATTTTATTTATTGTAAAACTATACAAATTAGAAAAAAAAAAATATTACTTTTAGAATAACAATATTAACAAACTACTTATCTAGTTCAACATCATTGTTTTGTTTTTGTCTCCATATAAATTTTCAAAATATCAAGATGCATATTGTAAGAAGTATATTTAAATAAATATATTATTTTTATATTTTTTATTTGATATTTATATTTTGTATTTTTCTAAATTCTTCTTTTAACTTCTGTTTATTTTTTTATTTAATGAAATCTTCATAATCAAACCTTTATTTGTATAATTTTTGGATACTAACTCTCCTATTTTTTTTAAAATTATCTTTAAATCTAGTATCTTAACACCTTTAGTAGTATCTTAATTATGATAATAAAAAATATTAGGTTGAATATATAAAATTTTAATATATCATTTAAATAAATAAATAAATAAATAATATATAGATATTTAAATATTTTATTTTTACTATTTTATATAGTTTTTAAAGTTTTTAATATTGATTTAAGTGAATGTATGCAAATCCAATAAATACTATAAAAGAATATAATTTCTTAATTTAAAACTTTATTAGAAGTTAAATTCATTAGCATACTTATTCCTAAAAATATACTTTAAATTAGAATAGACTTTTAATTTTATTAGACTACCATAAGTTTAAATTTAAATATAGTTTTTTTTATGTATATGAATTAAATTAGGTAAATTCAATAGATTTCTTTTGTAACCATCAATAATTTTTATATTTTATTAATATCAATTATTTAGATTTTTTTATTGTTAGTAGATTAAAAAATATACATAATTATGTATATATACATATATGGATTTTTATTTTGAATATTTTAAGCTGAAATAAAAATAAAATAATTTAAATTGAATATATTTAGATTTATAAATTTAGAATTTATAAATAAATTTACAAAATTGCCAAATAGACAAAATTAAAATTATCTCTTTTTTCTTACATGGATATCCTCTTGTGCCACACACCTATGCATATATACAATAATATTAGCTTCATACACACAATGATATTATAATATGGGTTTAAGCATGGTATATGTTTGAAAATACAAGCTTCTTACATTTCTAAATAGATGCCTTATTCAAACACATTGAGTAGTTGCCTCACTCCATATCCTTACATTTTTAATATTAAAAGAAGTAATCAAAAGTATTATAAATTAATATGGATGTGAGATACTACACATATATAACAAATAAATTGAGTAAAATATTATTTATAAAGTTTAGTTTTGTTGCACCCACAACTATATATACAAAGAAAACAACACTTATTTTTATCTTGAAAAA